>NC_091131.1:56851740-57151740 GCF_040183065.1 Periplaneta americana | reverse complement strand
GCGTCGCTGTTGCACGCAGGTGGGGGCTGAATGATGTGCTGTCACCGTACAAGACAAGGAAGCGCGGGCAGGTTTAAAATAATGAAGCAACCACGTCATAATCCACACTAAACAAATAGACCGGGCTACAATTAAGCCTTAATGACTCGTCCAATTTCTTGCCTCTCCCGTTTTTCGGTCGCTCCGAGCTCCTCATTTGTTGTACACAGTGTGTTTCCTCTTTTTTACCACCAGGCAGAGTTGCAAGCGCCGCGGCTTGAAATCCTTTGGTGAAAGAGAGAAGCAATTAGAGTAATTGAAATTAAAATGAACTAATACAACCGTCCCTCCGGCACAGGGGTGATTCTTCCCTTTTTGTCTTCTCGCCAAAGACGCTGTTTACCACTTTTTACAATATTGTCCAGCTTTCATCAAGTCTCTTGTGACAATTTTTTTTATATTTAAAAATAGTTATACATTAAAATCTTCAAAAAAAAAAAGAAAAGAGTAATGAAGTTCTATTTAAAGTTTGTGACGCACCATTGTCCTGGGATATTGCTTTTCACACTGTATAACAAGATAAAATTTCAGCCAGTTCCAGAATAATGAATTTGTAGACAGTGGATTAAGACAAAGATGGAGAAGATTTTTTCGTTTTACTGCATTTGTCCTGCCGCAATACTAATTACATTAGTGACTCAGTAAAATAATAAAATGTATTCTATTGATAACAATATGACGAAGAATAAATATGGGAAATGCCTGTTATTATGTCATCTAGTCTGCTGTCAAAAAATCTGAAAGTTACAATTTATAAAACAGTTATATTACCGGTTGTTCTGTATGGTTGTGAAACTTGGATTCTCACTTTGAGAGAGGAACAGAGATTAAGGGTGTTAGAGAATAAGGTTCTTAGAAAGATATTTGGGGCTAAGAGAGATGAAGTTACAGGAGAATGGAGAACGTTACACAACGCAGAACTACACGCATTGTATTCTTCACCTGACATAATTACGAACATTAAATCCAGACGTTTGAGATACGCAGGTCATGTAGCACGTATGGACGAATCAAGAAATGCATATAGGGTGTTAGTTGGGAGGCCGGAAGGAATAAGACCTTTGGGAAGGCCGAGATATAGATGGGAAGATAATATTAAAATGGATTTGAGGGAGGTGAGATATGATGGTAGGGACTGGATTAATCTTGCTCAGGATAGGGACCGATGGCGGTCTTATGTGAGGGCGGCAATGAATCTCCGTGTTCCTTAAAAACCGTAAGTAAGATAATATGTTGAATAACAATAATTCATTTTGTAGAAGAAGTGATAGTCTCGGAAGGTTAGTTGGAATGAAACATTTTAATACAGATTGAATCTTTATTGTTAAGAATTTCATTTACGCCCTGGAAAGTTTCCCGTGCAATTCGGTTCTTCCCTTTCCAAGCCAGAGATGTTGCTTATGAATGTTTCTTTCACATTGTTTTTGTAATTACGAGTAAAAGTTTTGAGGTGATAAGAAAACAGTCATATGCTTTTGGAAATATCTGCATCATATCGTAATAAATTATGCTATAAAGTTCCAATAGTTGTACCGTCGATTGGTCCTAGGGTCAGAGGAAGAGTGTAGGAATAAAAGAGGACCTGGCCCTGAATAATGCAGCACCGCAAATCCTAAAACAAACTTCGCAATATGGGCTTCTGTCTCCAGTGGCGGATCCAACTTTTACAACATCAACTGAGATACATTTTTTTTTTGGTCACTTGGTCAATTGCAGCAGAAAACTGCACGGAGTACGTTGTGTATAATATTATTATACAGAAATACTGTACAGTTTTAATAGCAGTATGCGACATTTTTGTCGCCAGCATTACTAATAACAGTAACCACAACAATAATGTGCAACGTGCAGTTCACCATGACCCAGCTTCTCTGAGGAAAATTGTAAGAAAACTACATTGCCTTACTTTCAATTATACCAGGAGAATTATGTTTTAAAGAATTTTAGAGAATGTCATTTCATTATACATAAAAAATACGAGTACTTGACTATCATCATAATCTTCGTAATGGTGATCCTAAGTACACGATTCATTTCGGTTACTGTTACTTTTCTAGATGATAGCTATAAAAAGGGATAACATTAATAGTAGTGATAATAAAAATAACAATAGTAATAACTGGACACCTGCAGAATAGGAAGGTCTTCAAAGACGATCAATAGAAGATCTGATTCTTCTTACTGTTTCATGAAATATTTTTACACTGTGTTCTATGAGGATATGTTGTCATAAGACATAACCATATTACGCTAACACACTTGAATAATTGAAGGGTTCAGAACCATAATGGGCCAAGCTCCATTTACTAAAACCGTAGAAAACAAGGGTTAAAATAAAGTTATTACCATAATTCAGTGGAAACATATAGCAAGTAATATAAAGTATACACATTAAAACTAAATGATATGTCAATCTCCATTAAACTATGGTATTCACTTAAATTTAAACCTTGCTTTTTCCGTTTTTAATAAATGGCGCTTGGCCCACTATGGCTCTGAACCCTTCAATTGTGACTTCAATAAACTAAAGCAACATTACAAATCGAATACAAAAATCGCTCAATGAAGCAGATGAAAGTAGCCGCGACTGAAACCTCCAGACGCCATTACGAAGTGACACGGCTTTGACGTCACTTGAAGGTTCTGGACGTGGGTTCAAATCCCATCTCAGACAGCGATGTCAGTATAGTAGTTTGAACCATTGTCCAGCACATATTAACCTTATGTACAGTATTATGAAAAACGTTTTGTCGTACAGATACTTTATAAGTCCCAGAAAGGAGGCGGTGCGCTTCAGTAGACATACAACGAAACAAAACTAATTTTATTGCCTCAACTATGGTCCGACCCAGGGATCTGTAGAGTAAATTCACGCATATGGGGGCGGAGACTATCTGTGCTGGAATGTATTGCGGGCAGCATCAGCTCGAGGCCGCTAAGGGGTAAGATGTTCGTGGTGGAAGGTAGAGTAGAGTTAAGGGGTTAGGTACTGCTTACAGCAATAAAATTTTTGGAAATATTCAAAAATGTTTTTCCTCCATTACTGTGTCTTGTACAATAATGAAAATTGCTATGTGTGAAACACTATTCTTCTGCTATATGAAACAAATATTTTTACAACTAAAAAATTATATTTTTTTTTTCAAAACTCAAAATGGTGGCACTTTACTATGCAGTGATGAAGCGTTTCCCTCATAACTCATAAACTTGTTAACTTTTTCATGTTCCCTCGCTTTTATTTTATTGCTGAAACTCATGTTTACAATATCATGCTCTTTCAACTACATTCCTCAACAAATAATATTTTTTTATTTTGTGTTTGAAGAAAGTACTGAAATTTGACCATGTTTTTAAATGAATTTATTTTTGTCAGACAATCTATCAGAGGTAGAGAAGTGATCTTGCATCATATTGTAGATATGACATGCATAAATATACACAAAATATTTCATCACAGAATTTTGATCATTTTTTAGTTAAGTGGGAAACGCTTCATCACTGCACAGCGAACTGAATTTTGAAAACAAAAATGTAAATAATTTTCTTAAATCGCAAAAATATATATATTTTTCATATAGCAGAAGAACAGTGTTTTACACATACTAATTTTCATTATTGTACAAGATACAGTAATGGAGGAAAAACATGTTAAATATTTCCAAAATTTTACTGCTGTAAGCTGTACCTAACCCCTTAAGATAGAAATGATCCAATCCCTACAAGCGATTGCCAGCTTCGTTCAACCGACACCTTCCCCCAGAGCGATCATTGGCCCCAGCCCTCCCACATACCACTTGCACAGAGGTCTTGTTTCGTCTTTCTACTCCACAGATTTCTGGGACGGACCAGAGTCTTTCTCTTGTAAACCAGGTCGCTCGTCCTCTGATCATGCGCACTGCTTCCTTTCTGTAACTTATGCTATAAAGTATCTGTGTGACAAAACTTTTTTCTAAGACTGTACAGTTTCAGAAAAAGATATGGCTAGCCTGAATTTATTTAAGTTCCAGGTTCAGCGCATTGCGCATACTCAGTGCTCCAAAACAGAAGTACTCACGAGATGACTTTGACAGTTTTTTAATGCATCTTGATTACACAACTTTTAACACCATATCACTTCGAAATATGTATTATATGTCTTTCTCGTGTTAAATTTTACTGTACCTAGTTAACATGTTTCGGCCTGTTAATTATTGGGCTTCTACAGAACTGGTTGTTGCTGTGGGGGTGTGTTTGTGTAGTGTAATGTGGAGTCAAAGTGTGTGTGTGTGTTCTGAAATTGAGTTGTGTGTTAAGAATTTCGTTTGGATGTGATTTTGTGTGACTGTTTATTTCGTATTTTTCTAGTGTGTACAGACACACAAAAACACATCCAAACGAAATTCTCAACACACAACTCAATGTCAGGACACACACACTCTTTGACTCCACATTACGCTACACAAACGCACTCCCACAGGAAACAAAACTAAAGGCGCCAAGACCAGCAACAACTAGTTATGAAGATGGCCAATAACAGGCCGAAACATGTTAACCAGGTACAGTAAAATTTAAGAGGAGCCAAAGCGGGAACTGAACCCACGCCCGAGTGCAACTTCGGATCGGCAGTCAACTCAGCCAACTGAGCTACGCCAGTGGCTCTGTATTAGTTCTGAAGTTATGATTTTTAATGTAAAGTGCGGCATTGGCTATAATAGCTATTAAGTGGAAAACGGCATGAGCTTTTTTTTTTTTCTTCGCAAACTATATTCCTTAAGAACCCTTTTCCTGGTAATTCCGAAAGTGCTGGATAGAATCGAATGACATTTTTTCTGCATTCTTAAACATAATGTACAAATCAGGCCAGAATATTTCCGCAAGTTTATTTGCTGTTGGCGATATCTCTTTCGCGTACTGTTCACATACTGTTCGACGAAGTAAATCACGCATAAAATCGTCTATCTTACCTAATTCTGTTTTAGTTTATTTTCTCTTTAGTTGGTAAAACGTAATTCTTAATTTATATGCCCCATATATATTTTTATACCAACTCCGCCGGTTGCGTCCGATGTTAAGTGATTAAGATTTGTACTTATCAAACTGCCTCAACTTTCAATTACTCTATGGATAGAATTTCTAACGTTAGACACAATTATAACACTTTGTTTTCTTAGCTACGCTCCTCTGCAATTAAGATATTCTGTTTTCTTCGACGGTGTTATTTGTTCTTGTCGTGATCTTCAGGTGAATCAGGAGGCCTGACTGCGGATCATCTGCTCCAACACTTATTAATCATGGCCGGAATAAATTAGACATATTGAAGCGCACAACGGAATAAAACAACACGTCGACAAATGTCTAAAAAGACACTGAGAACGGGTGAAAGCCATCAGGTAGAGGCAATGACTGCTAAATTTGGCAATGCTGGGATCTATTGTCTTTCTGCCACGCGGCTAGGGGTTGAGTAGAGGATGGGGGTTTATGAGGGATTACCAATTCCAAGAAGAGAGGCCGTCATGTTTCTGAGTCAAGTATAATACATAGGCTATTCCGAAGTTTTTTTTTAAATTCATTTTACATCGATTGTTCTACCCGAAAGGCGTTTGAAAAATTGTTCTAATGTTAGGATAATAGTAATGAATATTTATAAATCGTGCAGTAAAATTGAATGATGGTAAACGGAATGTAACGTGCATAATTGATTAAAGAACTCTCTCCTCAACAGCATCTGAATCCTGGACTTTGTATTCTGTGAGGAAACATGCTAGCACAGAGCTATCGGAATGCTTGCAATAATTTTCATAATCGGGGGTTATATTACTGTATCGTGTTTGTTTAATAATGCCTGTTTGTTTAGGCAATAATTTGATCTTATTTTCAGATTAATTTTGTGCTTTCCCTATTAGTTGTGAAACACCTTCCTGTAATACTATTCAAATAATACTGGGTTGAAAACCGTTGTTAAATAGTGTTCTGTAAGGATCTTCGTCTGACTATTAAAATCTCTGAACACGCTGAATCTACAGTTCAAAGTGTTATTAAACAACTGCCTGTCATCATTTCCTGAGTACGTACATCAGTTGTCTGTAGCTATCAGTTACCATTGTTCCATCTCTATCATTACACAGTATCTGCAAATAACAGGCACATAAAATAAATCATTATCAGTGTGGAAACGACTGAGTGGAAGAGAGATAAAATTCATGGAAACTTTTAAAATACAAAAAACCAGAGAGAGAGAGAATGCGCCACTGGAGACATCGCTAATGCATTTAAAAGGGATGCAGAAATCTTCTACTAAGGGATGAAGCAGTAGAAAACTTACACAAACACGACAAATGTATGGACGTCCAAGATGAATATTTCAGAGTCTGCGAAATCTCTTCCTTCCATATAAAATGTCGGATACGACGATTCGCAAACTGTGTTCCGCGAGTTTCGAATTGAAGTAAAAATAAATATCAAATCATCATATAGTCCATATTTGGACATATCACACACAGTTCAGTCATCAGGCGTCTCCCTTCACTGTTGCCTGCAGGTAGATATCTTCCTATGCTACTCTACGCTGCCAGAGTTCCCTGTCTTGCCAGTCTTCATCAGAACAATCCATAATCCGAGGCAAATATCTAGCTTTACGAACAGAAGATGGTTTTACGTTGAATAGGTTGTCAGCCCAGACAGGAACCCCCAACCTGAGGACCAGTGGTTTTCTTTTAGGGTCCCTTCCCTTAGAGAAGTTGCCTTACTAGGCTCACGAGTCTTATCTACTCGTTTGATAGTTTTGGTCCATCCTGGGTATTTTATTTCCCAGTACCCACCATATCTGATGAGCATCCCCCTATCCGCCACCTGGAGAGGCGTCCGATGAGAGACTAGCAACTCCACATACAAAGAACAGAAAAATCTCCTTATATATATCAGGCGTTTCTCAAAAACTAAATTCCTTTATCGTACTGCGAATAACACTCGTATTACTGCTTATAGGAGCCTAATCTACGTTTTAGACATCCGTTCCTAAAAGTAGATCATTTAACGCTAAAAGTGACTACTTTACGGTAGTGAGCGAAAATTACTTTCAACACTAGTGCGAAAAGTATTTTTAACACTAACTTTCAACTGTTTACGCTAATTGTCAGTTGTCTCCCACCAGTTGTTATACGGGGCCAACCGCAACCAATGAATACGGTTAAAACAATGACAAGTCTATTTTTTAAAATGGCTGTCTTTGGTTAAGGAATGTAGGCTACACAAATTAAATAAACTTTTTCAACAACTATTTTATTGATAACTGTATAAACAATTAAGAATTAAATATATTGTAATCATAAAAAATTGGGTGCATCCGTTTTTGAACTGGGAACCTCTCGATCTATCACTGAGATATGGCACTGCCTGATTTTCACTTGATACAGTTCCGTTATTACAATGAGGGGAAATAAAGCAGTAGAAAAGTTAGAGAATTATCTCTAAAGCAGCAAGAACGAACGACTGTCTAAAAGTACTGCACGGCACACATGTTAAAAATTATTTTATTTTGTTCGTAGGGCTCTACACTCGGTCTCGGGTGTCGTTCCGCAAACATTCCTGCTCACAAACTAAATGTAATATTAACACTTGCTTCGTGAATAACTAATTTTAAACTGCCATAAGACAAACAATGATATTATTATTTACTATACACCGTAACAGAAAAAATATATTCTAGTTTTCCGGATTGCAAGCAAATGTTATAAAGAATTTGTTATTTCATTTATAAATTGTACGATTTAAGCAGATTACGTGACCAATGCTACCATTTAGACACACACTTTGTAACACTAACTGCGTCTGTGCAAATTTACTTATGTGTAACAAGATATTTTACAACTAATGAACGTTAATTTCAGAACGATGGACTCTTCTCTACCCATTTAATCTTTCACTGAAAGGAATAAAATCTTAGAGTAGAATAACAGCAAAATATAAAACTATTTTGGTCTGTATCAGTCATTTTAAAATTTATTCTTTCTTGTATACCAATCCTACTGCTTCATTACTCAGTTTATTCTACATCAAACAAAAATTAATAAAGACATTTTCTTCTGATTTGATTTGAAGTGGCCTAATACTGTATTTTCCATTTCTAAAAAATGACAATAATTTTGACTAAAACTATGTTTATTTCATGCTAATCATACTCTGATGAGTTCATTTCCAGATTTTGAATTAGAACAAATTAGGGCCCGTTTATGAGAAACAGCTGTATATACTTGGACAGACAGATAATATTCCCAAAATAAATATTTCGATACTGAAAACGCATATCATGGTGAAAATCCCGATACAGACTTTTTTTTAGTATCTTAATAGTTTCTGTTTATACATCGTGTACTGAGAATAAGACTAGTTTAGAGGAAAGTCTAAATCATGGACTTCAAAAAAAGAACACAACAAAATACATAGGTATATTTATTAAGTACGAGTATTTAATGTGCTATGTACTGTATGTATGTATGTATGTATGTACAGAGGTGTGAAAATTATTAGAATAATCTTAATTTTAAAGGTTTTTTTAATAGTTCCTTCACAAATATTAATTGAATTGATGAATATTGATATATATTACTATACTGATGTAGGATATATTTACTACTAACAATGCCGGAAAGCACTGTTGTACATTGGTATTTTTCTTATTTTACAATTGTTATGGGAATTCAGAAATTATTATATTATGTTGGCGGTATTGGAAACAAAAAATTATATGCACAAAACAGATGTATACGTTCATTTGAACCTTCACAACAATGTAAACTCAAAGAACAATTTGTTTAAAGCATTTCTTAATTAATTTTTGAAGTTTCCAATTCCGCCAACATATATAATAATTTCTGAATTCCCATAACAATTGTAAAATAAGAAAAATACCAATGCACAACAATGCTTCCCGGCATTGTTAGTAGTAAATATATCCTACATCAGTATAGTAATATTATAAACCAATATTCATCAATTCAATGAATATTTGTGAAGGAACTATTCAAAAACCTTTAAAATTAAGATTATTCTAATAATTTTCACACCTCTGTATGTACGTATGTATGTATGGACTCTATGTATGTATCTACGTATGTATTGTTCAAGACAGTCAACAAGTACAAAGACACGTACCGGTACTCGCATTTTGTACATTCGAAATACTATAGGCTATACATTTTCGAGAGAAGAAAAGAATTAAAAATATCTTTATTAATATTTGAAGTTTTAACCCAGTTTCCTTTCTCTTAGCATCTGTAGATGCAGACTTAATTCATACATAATTATCTCACCAATTATGAATGACATCTAGCTGCAGATGTGTCCAAAGCAATATAGGAAATTGCAGGATGTGGGTGGAAGTCAACGATAAATCTATTGCGTTAAAATCAACTACAATTTCTGTCCACACATATTCACGCGATCAGATGGGCTACACAATGGGTGGATGTTGTAGTCGCAATCAGGGCTACTCAACCCTTTCAGTTCACAACACGGCTTTTAATATTTTCATAAAATTCAACCCCCTCTTGTGTTCGTCCCTTGTCTCACACCCCCTTTTCATCGCTCGCTGGCCTTTGTTTCGCATCCCCTAACATCAGAGATGATTGAAAGGTGGGTGGATGAAAGAGGCAGGATTTCGGGGGTTGGGGGTGGACTTCAATATCCCACGGACCGTTCTTCTGTAGTAATCATGTCCAATTATGGCGATGGATGCTGTAGAGGGAGAAGAAGAGGGTGCGATGAAATTCACAGGGGTGGTTCCTGCAAGGTAGTACAGTTATATTGTTATGCTTGATGAAGAGAGAGGGAAGGGATGCTAAGGTTGCATTTTCAGAAGGGGAGGCAAGCAGAAAAAAAAGAATTAGAAATTTAAAAATAGGAGATTTTCATTGGGAGGAAGGGAATCACTTACACAACAAAAATTGACGTTGCTCATCTGTTTCGACCTGGCTAATTAGCGAGCCTCGATGCAACAAGCCTACTCTCCTTCAATAGCTTTGATCTGCGCCAAAGAGAACACGTGTGCAAGTTCCGTTCCCTCTTTACCAAACATCACAAGTGCTGTTATTATTTGCTAAACCTTCTACAAAAGTTTTATAGTTTAGAATTTAACTACATTCAAAAGCGATTTATTTTATCTCTAATATAGGCCTACTGATTCATGAAAAGATAGGCTTATGCATCGCTTTAGAAAATGTAGGCATATAACATGAAAGCTATTAAAAATTCAGTGGTTCAGAAGTTACTACCACCACTACTACTACCACTACCACTTCCGTCCGCTACCACCTCCGTCCGCTACCATTACCACTACCACCTCCGTCCGCAACCACTACCGCTATCACCTCCATCCGCTACCACCTCCGTCCGCTACCACTACCGCTACCAAATCCGTCCGTTACCATTACCGCTACCACCTCCGTCCGCTATCACTATCGCTAACACCTCCGTCCGCTACCAACACCTCCGACCGCTACCACTAACACTATCGTTTATTTATTTATTTTATTGGTAGTAAGTTTGAAATGAATACAAGTTAACACAATGTAAGGTAAACTAGCCCACTCCTGAATGAGTAAGACTCGTGCTCAGGAAGGGATTCCAATACAGACAAAAATAAAATTAAAATTGAGAGTGAATATAGATTAAAAAGTGTTTAATATATTTAAAACCAATACAATTTTTTTTATTAATTTGGAGAGGATTCGTGGTTAAAATAATATTAGAATAAAATTTGTTTAATAATCTGGGACCTTGACTCATGCTATGATAAAAAGCTGAATTGGTTTTACATTTAGGTTCAGACAAACGCAGAGAATTCGTATTTTTAGTTCTATATTTATGTATATACCTTTCAAAATTATTAAGATTTCTGTGAAAATATTTTAATAAAATAAAATAATAAATTTGTTTAATGTTGATAACTTTTAAATGTTTAAACAACAATTCAGTTGAGTAATCTTTCTGCTTTTTTAAACAAATTTTAATACTTTTTCCTGCAATAAAATTAACGGATAAAGGTTAGATTTATAAGTTCCACCCCAACCTATAATACCATACATAAATATAGATTGAAATAATGCTAAATAAATTATACGTAAACAGTTAATTGACAAAATATTTCTTATATCAACAAAGTAATATAATGTTTTAAGTAATTTATTACAAATATAATGAATATGATTATTCCATTTTAAATGATTATCAATAATTATACCCAAGTATTTAACCTTATTAACTTCATTAATAACTGAATAATTGCAATTTGTATGGGTACAATCAAAATTATGCATTTTAATTTGTAGTGTAGATGAAATTTGTTTATTACCTTCATTATGTAAAGAAAAGGGGATAGCTATTGTTTTATCCTTATTAATTATAAGTGAATTTAAATCGAACCATTTTTGATTAATTTACTACTGTTACTATTACACCTTCTATGAACACAACCACCACCACCACCACCACCAGCACCGTCACTAACACTGCCACTACTGCCACATCCAACTCTGTTGCCACCTTCACCACCAACAGTGTTCATATTTTAACGATTCTGAATGTTTCTTTTCCCATATTCTTACACCCACATTTCGTGATCTTCTAAGGTGCTACGATAAAAGTTGGGACGAGTTTTAAAAGAAATAGGCCATAGATCTATGCAGCCACTCATGCAGCTGCTTATGCAACAAGTTACTAAACGATAGCTTTTTAAGCACGAAAAGTGAACATTGTCTACCGATTCGAAGGAGAAGTGGGCAACACGGCGAGTGCTTAAAACGCTAGTTTCGCACGTGTTTCATACAAGATTTTCTAAACAGTCGCTCGAGAATCTTTAATATATCTATATTTTAAAGAGAATAAAATTGTTGATTCGTTCTCTCGCAATGGCGAACTTCTGATGTTAAAGACGAAGGAACAACTGGATAATACGCACGGTATAACAATTACGATAGTCGACGTTACTCGCTGGCCACTAAGTCACCAGGCCGTACCGAGCCGTGTCAAACAAAAGACAATCGAAATGGTGGTAGTAAAATTCGCGACTATATTCTTAAATAAATCACTCCATAAGTCAAGTGCAAGGTTTAAGCAGTACAACGAGATGTTTTGAATGCACCAAAAGAAAATGCATATGTAGTAAGATGTTAAAGTAGGTCATGACAACGAAATAAAGGGAAAAAAAGGTGTGTTTTACGGAATATCATTTACATAACGGAAAGTAAATTTCCGGTCATTGTTCGAAAAAGCGTTAAGCAGATACGTAATTATGACCGCGTTGCAGTTTTACTTGTGGCCTAGAGAAAACACCTAGCCTTTTACGAAAAAAAAAAAAAAGTTTAGGGGCCATGAAATTATTCACCGCTTTAATTATATTATTGTTTATCAATATTACGAAAACAACTGTCATAAATGCCATGACCAACTAGAAACATCGATACCGAAGAGATAAGCCCATTCGGTTGTGATGAAACAAAAGAAAATGAGAGAGAGATTTTAGTTCGAGATATAATGGACACACAATTTTGATGACCATACTGTTAATAATTGGAGATAACTTGTAAGATCTGTCTTAATCTTCTATGTAGAAATGTCGTCCAAACAAATTTGTGGTCCAGGGAAAAATCATTGAAATAGTTGAGAGTAACAGTGGTGCTACTCTCAGTAATGTTCAGAATGAAGGAGGTAGAAAGAAAAAGAAACAAATTTTTCTTTCTAACGACACCACAGACCAAAGTCATATTCTTATGTTGGCAATATTTTGTATTTAGTTAAATTTGGTCGTAACCGTAACGGCACGGTTCAAAGCTACCGTGCTAATTCTCCAGTTTAGCGTTACATCCGTATGGAAAGAGATAGATTCCACGGCCTTCGGATATGTAATAGGCTATGGTGATTGTTTTGCTTATTGTTAGGAATAAATAAGTAAATAGTTGGAATATATGTTTTCAGTATTTCTAATTAGTGTGCTTAAAAGTACTTTTAGTCACGAAAATTTACGCTTAGGCACGCTAATTTATGGATGCGGAAATCAATGAATTTCCGATACTAAAACGAGAATCGAAAAGTTGTCATTTTGAAACGAGAGTCTAAAAAGACATTTTTGGTGTTTTTCTAATTTTAAGCATTCCCTTTCCGGACGTAATATTTCGACTTTCGCTTGTCTTCGCGGGCCTTCTTGCATGTGGGGCTACGATTGAACTCTCAGCAAGTACATTTAGCCCTCTCCTATGTAGCCCCAGGTTCACCCCCGAGAAAGAGTGATGACTGTCACAGCGGCTAACATCTTTATGCAACTCGACCCTCAAGTAATGCCAGGGAAGCTGCTTTCATGTTCCGGATCCAGGTTTCTAATAATTTCAATCAGCTGTAATATTATCGCCACCATTGCGGCGTTCGTAATTATCATTCTTGTTTGTTACAAGTTTATTAAATTTGAAGAAATAATGATGTAAGTGTATTGTAGTTAATGGAAATATGCAGATAAATTTACCCTATATTACACTCATGGAGAATGAACACAATAAGACTTTAGATGAAATTACGTTTAGTGCCCGTGTTTTGCCTTTATATTAGCAAATGCCACTGCAACAGGTAGGTGATCAATATGTGCTTAGGCTTGAAATAACGAGCTATGTACTTCAGAAATAACGATTGCCATTTGGGCCGACAGGAGACTTCAGTAACGTTTGTCTATTATATAATATGTTCTCTAGTGCTGCTTTGCGACTTTCTCCTCCCTTCAAATTTATTAACCTAAGAGGTGACGCCAGTTTTTCGATCCTTTCTCATTCAACATTTTCTTAGTTCCTTCAGTACAGTACTAAGAACTGAGACAAATGGCCAAGTGGCTTAGAGCTGTTATAGCCTTTTAATCGCTGTACCAAGGCTCCTTGCAAGGATGAGCGATAGTGTGCCTCTTTTGCAGACCTATGGGTCATCTACATCTTTTCCAGTTATATTTCAGAAAATATCAATTGCATTTCAGATTTGTTATTTGTATTTCAGATTAGTCAATTCAATTTCAGATAGTATCAATTGTATTTCAGAAAATATTTATTGTATTTCAGATTTGTCAATTTAATTTCAGATAGTATCATTTGTATTTCAGATCAGTCAATTCAATTTCAGATAGTATTAATTGTATTTCAGAAAATATTAATTGTATTTCAGATTTGTCAATTGTATTTCAGGGTAAAAACGTAATACGGCGAACGCTAAGCTCCGCCCACGACCCCTTTCCACTTTTCCCTACTAGCTCACCACACACTCTACGTGATAGGCTAGTGTTGTGTCGAATGCACATTTCATGTGGGTGGGGATAACTTCCCCTACTGGCGTTCGCCGTATTACGTTTTCGCCTATTTCAGAAGCTATCATTTGTATTTCAGAAGTTACGGTTGGCACCTTATTCTCCAATGTTAAATCCAATCGAGATCATTTGGTGTAAAGTGAAGACGTATGTAAAAACCCATCTTGGAATTCCTGACGTCATAGCTCCTGGTGTTGTAGGCTAATTTATCTCCTGTAAAATAGAAAGTAAAATTGATGAAGCAACACACGTAATATTGTTGGTGGTGATTGTGCTCGTGCAGTGCAACTCAGTACAATTCATCAAGCTGCAGCTTTAGCTATGATAAATATGCCTGTCGGACACTAAAATGCAATAAAGTTGAGGATTTTTTAAAATCCATTTTCCATTTTTTTATATATATGTTAAAATCTCAAGTAGGCCTACATCTGTTATTTTGTGAAATAAAAGTGACTATGTAATCTTAGATGCATTGCTTATTTTCTGAATACATTTGATATCATCTGAAATACAATTGACAAAATCTGAAATACATTTGATACCGTTTCAAATACAATTGACAAATCTGAAATACAATTAATACTTTCTGAAATTGAATTGACAAATCTGAAACACAATTGATAATTTCTGAAATAAAATTGACTAATGTGAAATACACTTGATAATTTCTGAAATAGACTGATATTTTCTGAAATACAACTGGAAAAGTGTAGGTTTCGTCAAAATTGCAATCTATCAATCTCTCTTTGGTCAAACATTGAAGAAAATCCATCATGGACAAGTATCAATTCAGCGTAGTAAAAACACAAGAGGTGTCCTATTTTTCCGAAACGAATGTGATATTATAAAGAAAATTGGTGAAATTGTTGGTGAAAAACAGGAGAACCCCAACAAAACTCACCACTTCGTCTACCACAAATAGGACTTCGTCATTGCAGGGATTTCAACTCGGGTCCACGATCGTCGAAAGTTAACGTTCTGCCAAGTGAGCTACCATTCCTCAGAGTTTGTATTAAACAGAACCAAATACCCTGTATAATTGTCTTTGACGTGATATTATATCTATCAGTCTTCAGTACATACGTATGTCAGTGCTCACCATAAAGGCCTTATTTGGCTTTTCCACTTTCATACAAGGTAGAACACGTGTGGTTGAATTCTTGATTGACAGATCTCTTAATTTTGACCATCCGACACATTGCATTCAGTTTTCATTGAAACATACCCTTTGTTGCAGGAGTTATTTAGAAAAGCAGACACAAAGAGATAGATTCAAAGTAATTTTGAGAATGATTTCGTATTAAACAAATCAAATCACCAGATTTAACATTTCAAACAATTTTTACCCATACGCTCCACTTCTAACATCCCCCCAACATAATACCGTGCACTCGTTGCTATGGAAACGAATCCGCTGCAAAGAAGGAAGACGCTTCAAAGCGCCGGGAACAGTTGCCTAACATTCAGCGATATTTGGTACGGGAAATGTCCGACAGGATCCGCTGTGATCAAAGCCCAATGAGTGCAGATGGCAGCAGCAGTAGCGCATTTAATGACTTTGAATTATGTTGCACGACTGTGACCGGCAAAGCGTGAGTATTCTAGTTATCGGGTTCCTAGTTCGACTCCAGTGCGCAGTTTTTATAGAGCTAGTTCTGTTTGATGCATTAATACCATCATAAACAGAGTGATGCGGAAATTGGAAAATTTTGGTGTGCATGGGTTTTGTTGGAATTCGTTCTCGTGGTCCATGATTCGATCCTCTACAACATTTCAACGAGTTTCTGGCTTACTGAAAGGAATGACATAACAGACAATACGAAGCCATCACTACATATAGGCCTATTAGATACGATTATTTACGCCATAATCTGACAATATAAATAACATAAGGTGCAATTAATACTTTTAAAATGTACTATAAAAACCTTGTAAATGTGGGAAAGAGTGACTTATTCTAGAGGGGTGAGAGGCCTATGGCATGGTCCAAGGGTTAGCGAAGGGACTCTTGCTTCAAGCCTGTGCTTGGGCATAGGTTCGAATCCCGTTTCGGTTGTTCATCTGGTTGGGATTTTTCCAATCTTGCAAGTCGTCAAGTAACTCGGCAAGTGCTATCTCGATTCAAAGAAGTCTACACTTATCCACGATCTTATTTCACCCTCTGTTACCGAACAGACGCCAGATAGGCTATATTGTGCTATATTATAACTACATAACATTACAGTTTCTTCTGTTATTAATGAACGGGTTGGACGGCTCGTAGTGTTCTTGTACACTTTCAATATCGACCTTCAGCTTTCTATGTGAAAATGTCACTGTTACATTGTTCCATGTTATTATCTGCAATAATAAAAGAATGATATATCGATTTAATAATTAAACCATGGTTCCATTTCCATCAGATGTCACATAATAGGCAGAATAACCGCTCTGTAAGGGGAAATTTCACTTGGATTGAGCATAACTTAAATATTAATCTATTGGACCAGAATTTCACTCACATTAGTTTTAAGCCAGAGAAAATCGATTAGAGGGGTGGGAGGGAGGTATTGTAAAACTTGAAAAATAAGGATCACCCTAATATAAATTAGCCTATATATAATTCATTCATTCATAGTGTTCTGCCCGAGGGCGGGTCTTTCACTGCAAACCCAGCATTGTCCAGTCTTTTCTATTTTCTGCTTTCCTCTTTGTCTCCTCATATGATCCATATATGAGGGGCTCACAACCAGAGTGGACCAAGTCCACCAGTGATCAGTTTGCGGATTACTACAATCTCGGATGAAGAAAACTTATATTTATTCATTGCCATAACAAAGTCCATAACTCATTTGTTACTCCACAGAGGGCAGCATTTCCTATGGAAGGTGAAGGTTGCTAAGCGTGAGCCAGGAACTTTAAGACTCAATATCTCAGAACTATTCCAGATGGACTTGGTCCACTCTGGTTGTGAAACCCTCAGATCTTAATGTCGTCTATCATCTGATACTTTTCTCCCATTAACCATTCCTTCCAGCGCATCCTTCAGAAGGCAGTTTCTTCTCAACCAGTGACCCAGCCAATTCCTTTTCCTCTTTCTGATCAGTTCAACGTCATTCTTTCTTCACCCACTCTTTCCAACACAGCTTCGTATCTTATCCCGTCTGTCCAGTTCACACACTCCATCTTTCTCCATATCCACATTTCAAATGCTTCCAGTCGCTTCTCTTCACTTCGTCGCAATGTCCATGTTTCTGCCCCATACAATCCTACATTCCACACAAAGCACTTCACTAGTCCTTTCTTTAGTTCTTTCTCCAGAGGTCCGCAGAAAATGCCCTGTTTTTCTATTAAAAGCTGACCAATAATGGAATCCGAACCAGTCACCCACCGCAGCGAGTTCATATTTATAGATATAATTTTTTTTTTCTAATAGTGACTTTCCGTCATTCAGTTGCATATGCCAATTTACGAAGAGAGTCGTTGCCCAGAGAGCGCCACAGGAGGATCTACGCTACACTCGCGATGAGATGAGATAATCATGGATATTTGTTGGGATGCCACAGGGGAACAGGAGGTCCCGGAGAAAACCCCTGTGTTACCTGGACCAAGGGCTTTCCCAACACAAGTTATAAATCGAGAGCCCGCTGGAGATCGAATACCGGTCCACAGGATTATAAGTCCACCGCTCTAGCCACTGGACCACCATAGCGGCTCTAGTTATAGAATATTGAAAGTGAATACTCAGCAGTCAAATGGGGTGAGAGATAAATTTATCAGCATCTGTAGATTGTGACGAATTGTCGGTCGGTCGTCCTCGATCTGTGACATACGCCGGTCCAGTCGTTCGATAATGTTATGAACAGGGTGACGACAGGTTTGATAAGCGTATGCCTATCACCTAGCGACGACAACAGGACGATTTTCTCTCGCTCACAGGATATGGTACATGTCGCAGTATTAGCCACTTTATAAACCACAGCACTAAAATTGACTTTCGTTTAAAGTTCAATGTCATGCAACGTTCCTTTAATCAATCCCATTTCTGCGCTTATCTGTAATACTTCCAGTCTCCTAAAATTTACGTACTAATGTACTGTTTATTTCACGAATTAACAGGTGCGGAGAAAATATTTACCACCCTCGATGCTAAGTCAGAGTAGGAGTTCGCTTGCATGTCTTGACCTCATGGGGAATAGAGAATACGAACAAAAGACTGGATTGTTCCTCTTGAAGGCGAGGAAGATCAGAGCTGCAACTGTCGAAGTTTGCGACGCGAACTGAAGAAGGGATAATATCCACCCAACTGTACACTTTCATGTCTTTCAGGTTAAGATATATTATATAATGTGTTTTATTGTGTCATTTCCATTTTTAATATGTGTGTTCTTTTAGAGACTAGTTGGATGTAATTATAGGTGGGGGGGAGAACCTACAAATGAGGACTTGTTTTTGGTACAAAGCACGTACGGTCAGAAGACCCGTGCATTGGATATTAGACAAAACTATGATAATATAAAATTTGTATGTATAATATTAGTCAATAAATCCATCTATCATCTATCTATTTCACGAATTGAAACCTCCACACCAAGAAGTCTTTTTGCAAATATAGTCTTCGAACTTGAAGAATGGATTCTGTACCTACGTTAAGAATCTAAAATGAACAAACGATGTTTTAAACACTTCCAGGACGATACGCTCACAACAGTACGTCCATCAGATAATATTTGTCCACTATCTCATGTCCACAACTATTTTTCCCAAGGAAATTGTACGTCATATACGTTTTCGGCATTCTAAAACTGTAACGCAAAACTCTAAATATAAAGAAAAACATCTTTTCAGACTTAGGCTTTACCACTTTGTGACAATTTAAGTATGATTTTCCACTATTATTCTCAACCTCACCAGCATTTTAGACCTTTCCGATATTAATCCTTATTATCAGACTTAGAAACTTGATACCCGAACGTGTAGAATACCGCTGGTTCAGGTTAACTACGTCCAGAGCATTAGTTTGGCTGGTGGCATAGTCGCAGCACAGCAGTTACCCTGGGGCTTGTTGGGCAGGCCTGCTGATTAGAGTTCCGCGTCACTCAGTTAAATGTGCACATCATCACATGTGATGCTGAGATACGAGGAGATATGGGATCATTGTAATAGCAAAAAACATGCGTAATATCTTAAACTTCTTTCAGAACATTCAAAAGAGGAGTTATCATTACTTTCTGCACCAGTTTCTAATAATCACAATTTTTTTCTTGATCTCTCTGAAATGACGGTAGCTGCTAATATCCCTTGCAATAAAGCAGCCGTGGCGAAAATTTGATTCACGAGCACATTGTGGCTCGCAATGATAGTTGTGCATTTCTCTTACTTCCTGCCTTCCCCAACCCCCACCCTCTCACTCACTGGAATCAAACTCCGTTCCATTTGCTTATTTGTCTCTGACCTGCGAGTGGCGTATCGTCCAATGTCTCTCTCGAAACCAATGTACCTCTACAAAAACGAAAGTTTCAAAGTAGAATGGGAGGACGCATTTTTTTGCTGCTAATGTGATGAGAATATTAAATGTATGATTAATTGTTCACAAGTATTACGAGGAAAACGGTTGTATAACATAAGACAGCATTATACTACATGCCACTCATGAAACATTAAAAGGTTAAGTATTATTATTATTATTATTATTATTATTATTATTATTATCTCTGTTCGTCGATACTTTTTCAGCCGATGTACGAATAATGTCGTTAGACCTTAAATTTAAACTCACAAATTTACAATGTGATGTCAAATGAAAGCTAGATGTAAGGACTTGACAAATGTTGAACTTTTCAAATCTTTGCCAAAAAATAAATATCCGAAGCTTCGTTCTTTCGCTTGCTCTGTTGAAGCCATGTTCGCTACAACTTAAGTTTGTGAAAATTATTTTCAACAATGAAAATAGTAAAAACCAAATTTAGATCACGACTGATAGACAAATACCTTCGTGATCAACTACGACCGGCAGTAAGTGACATAATTCCTGATTTTGAAACTCTGTCGCAGAGACATTCTGAAGACAGTTAATTTTAGGTTGTGATAATGTGTCCTATGTATTTTTGTTCATTTCTTTCTTCGTTATACGTACTAAACATTAGTTTGTAACCTTATACTGTATAAAATTATATTTAAGTGCTTGACATAAGGAAAATGAAAATCCGTTAATAAGTCAGACAGTTGTTTCACTTTCCCTTCGGGTGTCCGCCTCCCTCCATAGGTGCTATGCACGTTGCAGGTTACACAGTGGCTCGGCGCACGATGACATTTTCGCCACGGCTGCAATAAAGTAAACAGTCCCTACTTCAAAGCTTTCATGGAGAAAAGTACTTTTAGAAAACTCCCGTCTGATGCTAGTTTAAGGAAGAGCTATTTGAAAATATGCTATGAAATTATATTGCGCAAAATAAGGCAAGTCATAGCAGACAACAAAATATGAATATCTGTAGATGAATTTCCCGACTATGTTTGGTGAACTGCCAAACATTTCAACAAGACACCAAAAACATCACTTACCGAACCAGTAAAACGGAAACTAAATAAAATTCTTTCACTAAACAGTGGCTATTTACATTTATGTGGAATAAGAGACATGCTTTTTGACAAAAATGCATCTAAAATATCTCGCATAAATATCAATAATATACTGTATTTTCGTTTTGCTCCAATTACGTCGTGTGATGTTGAGCAGATTTTTTCGCAGTATAAAAATTGTTTCACATAAAAGAGGAGAAAACTGATATTTAACACACTTAGAATGCCTGTTGTGGTTAATTGTAACGCTGTAAACATAAACTAAAAAAAGAGAAATGAAAATGAACTAGTAGTAATAGAGATCGGCTATAATATGCATATGTTATGCTATAAATTGTGTATCAGGTATGTTCTTCACCTCATGTTGTACAGGGACATCATTTTATTTTTACTTCAATTTTTATCGTACCTGAGTTTTTGAATGTACTTCACTCTCACCCCTTCTACTAATGAAGTTCAACCGTCCTCCACACGGATCCAAGACCGCATATACAGTCATAGTAGTCTTACGGTCATAGTAAACAGTACGTTCCAAAAATATGTTCGCGTCTTCCAGTGACGAAAGAGCTTTCAATATTGCATCATTTTCCATTTGCCTACGACTCATCCATGTTTCCCCCACCTACTTCTATTCGCCTCTCTGTAAATGCTAGTGGCTGGGCTGTCTTAGCTCTTTTCTGAGAACATTAATTTCTGTTAGGAATTGGACGTCTACGTAATATTATACCCATATAATTGTTTAAGATAACTTAAATAAAAGGGCCTCGTTATGTAATTAACTGTCACGTGATTTCCTCCCTTTCTATGACGCTGCGACGTAACCACTTGGACGGACAGTAGATAGCATGTCTGAGTAATTTTACCTTTTCGGATCGGGCAGAAGTGAAGATTGAATTTACAGTGCGTAAGGTACTCTTTTATAGAGTAGGTACAGAATAATTTCAATATGAGCTACTGATACGAAGTACGAACCTGGTAATTGGAATTACGTACAATAGTCTATAGTGCGATAATATGAACATTAGAACTGAAGCCTGTATCGAAATGAACGGCCACTAATTAAAAAAAATGTGTTTAAATATCCATATTATGATTATTTTTCAATTTAACTTCAGTCTCTATAGTGTACGCTAATGTTCTGTAGACAGTATAATATACACTGCAAAATGAATACGTCCGCATGGAAAACTCAGTTCGTGAGTAAAAACACTCATTGTTAATACTGTACTATATTTTGATTAAAGAAAAACCTAATGAAAATTATCAAACTCAAAATCGCGATATTTCCTAGTTTACGTAAATGGATGAACTACTTTTCTTCCCTAGTAAAGTGATTTGTTTGTATATTACGCCAGTATCATCGAACGCCAGTCGTGGAAAGGGGTAGCAAACGGTGTTTCCGGTTTTTAATCATTGACCCAAAGGTATAGCCAGGTTAATATTAGAAATGTTAGTAAAAATAAAATGATGTCCCTGTATATAGTGTATACATTGTAGCCTACATAAAATATTCCAACAATCTTTGTAATTTGTTTTAAAAATAAATAAATCGAAATCACCAACACAATATTATTTTGCTGGAGTGTACAATCTAAGTACTGTTTTTGTTGTTATGCTACAGTGTCTGTCCTTCCAACCCCCACTCGTCCACCCACTGAATCTGACGATCTCTGAATTCACTGTCTATATTACCCTCGTCATAGTTAATTCTTTTTTTTTTCTTGTACCAAGTTTCTAAGTCTGCTTATTATACAATAATTGTATTGTCCTGATTTTATAACACTCAATAATCGTATACAAAACACTGAACGTGCTTGCTTAGGCGTGTGTCAAATTCGCTTCCGCTGCCTGTACTTGAAACGCCGACTACATTCTGACCGGCGTCTTATGTTCACCTCAGACTAACACAAAGATATCGATGTCTCGGCCCTACTTATGAGGCTCCAACCTATCTTCGGACAGCTGACTGAACAACAATAACAACTTTAAACTACTTAAGAGTAAGTTTAATTTGTCTGTCGCGCCAAAGTGAAACACACTTAAATTTTCTAGAATTTAGTGTTAAATATTTAAAATTTCTTATTTTCCTCGAAGCAGTGTCCAAAATTTCCCCGGAGTGCTCCCCGGCTTGGCGAACCCCCTGTGGCACTGTGCGCAGCATTCTGCCGGAAACCCCTCGCATCCAACGTCGCTGCCTCCCCCAAATCCCCTACAGATACAAATAGCACCCCTCCATTTTTTCGCCGTCTCTCAGAAGAGGCGCTGTATGCGACGGTGTCGTTTTTACTCCACATAACAGAAAAAAGTGAAGTAGAAGACGGGGGAGGGGAGAGGGGGCTGTAAGCGGATTGGCGAGGACATGTGGGGCGCGCTGCTTTGTCTGCAGTTCGAATCCCTCCCTCCCTCCTTCCCTCTGCCGACGCTGCTTTCGTCGCAAGAATCGTACCCACCCCCGCTACAGGGATGAGAATCTAGTTAATGATTGTGCCGCCGGGGGAGGAGCACCCATACTCCGGCATGTGGGCCCGGCCGTAGCTCAGTCGCCTGACGGCTTCGCACCAAATAGATCGGGCGTAAATCCTCGTTGGTAGATCCTTGAGATTCGTGATAGAAACAAGATTGCTCAGAGTCTTCGATTTCACTTTCTACCAGGTCTTTATTAACGCCGTTCCATCATTTCCCTGACTTCAAACAGCATCTTTACAAATTCCGGACTAATCCTATGAAGTTTGAGATGTGTACAGCGGTTGAAGAAGGGTTTCACGAGTTCTTCGGTTTCCTCAACTATAATTTGGTTAAAGTTTACATCCCTGAAAGATTTGATTATTCAAAATATTTTAAAGTGCCTGATAATAACTCCCGTAATGTAAACAATAGACAGCTGGTAAGCAAGTCAGTGAGTCACTCAAAAGAGACAGCTATGTGCAAGAGGATAGGCCAAAGTTATGTTCCTGTCATTGATATTTGTCTTATGTATATTAGGCCTACTTGTCAAACGCTTCGAACATTGAAATATAGTCTGATTATGGACCATGAAGATGAATATTCATTGGCATCCATTAATGCAATGTATATTTGTAATACAGAGATACACTGAGCTTCTATTTATGGACCTGTTGTGTGAATGTGTCGGCAAATGCACATCGCTCTTTTTGTTTTAGACCATAAAATATACCTCCATATTATACGGGAGTTTATAGCATGAACATCTTATTATGAGGACATAATTATACATAGTCTACTAAACATATGCAAAGTTTTTCAATGTTAATTTTGAAAACTTACGAGGATTGTAGAAGAAATTTTAGAAATATGTACTCAGGTCAGAAAATATCTCAGTAAGTATTTGTAGTCTATAGGCCTAATAATGTAGCACTATTTGAGGTTCTGGCTGGTATGTATATTTGTTTTAAAATTTTGTGAAATGCTCCCTGAGCATGAGCATATATTCTTTCCGGGAAGCTAGAGTTATTTTTATATATAAAGATAAATATGTCTCTTTAGTCTAGCAAATTATTATTATTATTATTATTGTTATTATTATTATTATTATTATATCGTTGTTGATTTTATGAAACCTCCTATTGTGGCAGTAGAGAAAATAATTTTTCAGGAGGAAGAAAAAAATAATTAAATATCAATAGGCCTACACTGATCCTCGATGCTGTTATTTATGTCCATCATATTCACCAACGTTTTCTACCAAATTACTTCATATTCTTATGCACATAAGTACATTAAATTTGTATTATTTTTTTCTTCCTGCTGGAAAATTATATCGTCTGCTACCTCATAAGAGAATTCACAAAATCAACAGTGATATACTGTTCTGCTTTAACTGACTACACAAATATTAATATTTCAGCAATAGTCTACATGTTACTCCATCGCCAGTTTAATTTTTTCGAATTTCTTTTTACAGTTAGGCATTCTAATAAGCGTCGTTGGAAGACTTTTCTTGCTAACTGGTATTTTAGTGACTAACTAAAGAGTTTATAACTCGTAAACAAGGTATATGTAGACTTTTAGGGTGCTATTCACAGACATTTCGTAGGACGCTCTACGAGCGTACAAAGCTAGCCCCGGCTATCGACTGGTTACTTTTACAGAATTCAAATCATATCCTATCGCTAACACTGGTTTATGAATGCGAAAAACGCTGATCATCCACCGGAAACCCGCGCTAAAAATGTCTATGAATACGGCCCTTAGATATTCCATCGTGTCCTGGAACTACACAAAAATTTCAACACCAGAGCAAATTGGCACGATCTGAAGGGTGACCTACTGTTGGAAATGTTAAGTTTCAGTACACGGTGTAATATCCAGAACACTACTTTGTAAACACAATCACCGTGAAAGCCTAAAACACATGTAAACGAGGATTTTGCGGATCTGTCTCTGTATTTTAAGATTAACTTCTTCATCCCTTTCTACGAATCCTGCAATTTAACAGACACACACAAACACCCTGTATTCAGTATATGGACAATATAGATAATTAGACCTTTTCGGGTATTAGAACCTCGCGTCAGGTTCATGTCTCTGACAATGTCGTTTATTATTATCTCTACATTTACATTAGAAATGAGATAGCTTCACTGTGTTTATTTTACCCTGATGTGTGAGTAAACATTGGGATGAATATTGGGTAAGCGTTAATCTAGGTTGTTCAAGTACATCATTGTCAATTTATTGACAGTTATTTCATTACGTTTCCGATAACAGATAAATCGGTTATTTCTCAATTATTAGATAATAACATATGTCAGTAACTATACACAGACTGATTATGAAATTTATATACTTCAAAAACCGTCACATTTTTATTAGCATAGTAGGTATTCAACCGACATTGGTTCACTTTATCATGTTTTGTTGCATCAGGTTGGTTACGTCTATGTATGCAGCACTGTAGATATGATTTTCATTTGTCCGTAGCTTAGCTGTTAGGAGAAGCAAAAACACACAATAGACAACGGTTTAAGATCTCGAATAATATTACAGTATTCTGTTGATGGGATTTGTAATAAATAGCTCCGAGGCGTTAGTTATATCAAGTATCGACGCTCATTATCGAAACCGAAATCCTTTGTTACATTAAAACCCATTAGTGCTCAGCGCATAGGCGGAGTTATGGGGGGGGGGCATGGGGGACACTGCCACCCCAAACTGTCTGAACTCTTTTTTTTCTATTAACATTAGAAAATAGTGAATTCAAAAGACTTGCTTTTGTTTATGATTAAGTTTCTGTGCTTAAATTGACGAATTAATGTCTTCAGATCATGTGTCTAGACTAGAATACTTATTTTAAATTTCTGAATGTATAATTTCTGTACCTCATTTGAGGAATGGAAGCACTGTAATGTTTCTTTTGCAATAGCCAGTACTCCTTAGTTAGAAGTCTGCAGCGGCCATCTACTGAATTAGGTGTTAGTGAAAAAAACACCATAGTCCCAGGTTAAAGGAGTGAAACTTTTCAGTAATTTTCATAAAACAACCATAGTCAAAAGATTTTCTTGTGAAAACAGCCATTTCCCAGGAAGATTGTACGTTGGTAGCATTTACAAATAATATCCCATTCATAAACAAAAGCAAGAAAAGTCTTTTGAATTCAATATTTTGTAATGTTAATAGAAAAAAAAAGAGTTCAGACAAATTTGGGGGGCAGTGCCCCCACATACCCTCCCATAACTCTGCCTATGGTTATGCCCTATTATAATTTGTAGTAGACCTACAGTTGAAGCCCTATACAACTCGGCCAGAAACATCGTGGATATGGATAACATGGGAATAAGTAAATGATATCCCCCGTAACCTCGTTATATCGGGATTCTATGGTTTTGCTTTGCCCCCCCCCCAACAAGGAAACGGTTCTCTCTCCGCCTATGGCTTAGCGGCAACTTTAGTTGCCATTTCTTTTAAAAAATAAGCCTAAACATAATATTAGATTGACACTATTTTGTTGTGACGGAAGCTCTTCTAGACATACTATGTTCCTATCATCTAAGGCACAATCCTTAATTTCAAAGTCAATTGTTGTGGAGAGCAGACGCGAAATTCTGTAGTGATTTTGAGTGTGTTTACATGCTTGAAACTAAAATGTAATTACTGTTGTTAAATCTTACTTCATTATTTCAAAACTCACTAAAATATATTTCAGAATGTTTACTCATTATTTCAAAGCTAGTTTATGGCAATGGTTTCATTATGGGTATATCCTACAGTGCAGTGAAATCATGTGACAACTTTAGTTACCAGTGAGCATTACAGTATGTACAAGCGTGTGCATTTCGTTCCTTATGTCAGATGATAATTTATTCATTATGATCCAGATTTTCAGAATAAATATGGAAAATGCTTATTATTATTCGGTAGAGAAGCTTTTGTCATCCAGTCTGCTTTCAAAAAACCTGAAAGTTAGAATTTATAAAACAATTATATTACCAGTTGTTGTGTATGGTTGTGAAACTTGGACTCTCACCTTAAGAGAGGAACAGAGGCTAAAGGTGATCGAGAATAAGATGCTTAGGAAAATATTTGGAGCTAAGAGATATAAAGTTACAGAATAATGGAGAAAGTTACGCAACGTAGAACTGCACGCAATGTATTCTTCACCTGACAAAATTAGTAATATTAAATCCAGACGTTTGAGATGAGCAGGGCATGCAGAACGTATGGGCGAATCCAGAAATTCTTGTAGAATTTCAGTTGGGAGGTCGGAGGGAAAAAGACCGTTAGGGAGGCCGACACGTAGATGGGAGGATAATATAAAAATGGATTTGAAGGGGGTGGGATATGAAGGTAGAGACTGAATTAATCTTGTTCAGGACAGGGACTCGATGGTGGGCTTATGTGAGAACAGCAATGAACCTCCGGGTTCTTTAAAAGTCATTTGTAAGTAAGTATGATTCAGATTTTAAATGCCATAAAAATATTCTCCCTATTGCTCATTGGTAACTAAAGCTGCCATGAAATTTTAGCATCATCTGATGCCTATATAATTTTTTGGTATTATTCTCATTACATGAGCGATTCATAGATCAGGTAAGTTATATGTGAAGAAATGTAGAAAATTAAAACGAAAATAGTTCTGAGCACTAATGGGTTTCTTCTCAATTTCCAAAATTCTTGATTCAACTTCGAATATTTAATCTCTAGCAAGTAAATTTTGGAATGACATCAACATTGGAACATTTCCCTTAAGAATTCGGAAAAATCTTTTCGAATTCTGGTTGAAGCTTTTAACATTTAGATTCATTTTACTACCAGCCGTAGAGTAGGCTACAACGCGGCTGAAACACAGTTTTAATACTCATTTTTCACGGTCGCAGATTCGAATCTCGCCTGAGGCGTGATGTTTGCTTGTTATCAATGTGATAACTCTCGAAACAGCTCGGAAACTAAAATTTTTTCGTCCGAACATTGTGATTACTATGATCTGTACTAAGGCCGAAGTTTGCGAGTTCGAAGAAGATCAAATTGAGATTAATTATTTATGATAGGTAATAAAATGCTTAGCGTTGCTTGCTTTAGAAAGAAAGCGAAGTTCGTAGTCCCATATCTTATATGTGAGATATGTAGAGGGCATATTTCTTGATTAATGAGAGATTCAGAAAATTTTACCGCCAGATGTGCTTCTCTCACCATGTTATACTTTAGCAACCAGATATTTTAGATTAGGATCTCTACAGGACTACATCTTATGAGAACTACGAGAGCTATAAACGGTCAAAACACGAAAAAAGAGCGAAATCTAAGTGAAATGATATGGCTCTTAAATGTCGCAGTGTTCAAGATATTTACTAAAATTAAGCATTAAAAACTACGTAGGTTTAGCATTTCAGATGAATAAATCCCACGATGTTGTGTATACGATTGAAACATAAATTCAAAGCGAAATTGTTACTAGGGTACATTTCAATTTGTGAAGTAAACAAATACAATTAATAACAACTTTTACTGTTATTATTTCACTGTTAATTTCAATATCAGGTAAATGGTTAAGAATATGAGGCTTCGAATTTCGTCTACGGTATACCTATGGATTTTTGGAAGCCCCCCCCACGTCATGCCTAGCCCATAATATATATATATATATATATATATATATATATATATATAATCTCGATCTTCTTACTTTATACCCCAAGGATGAAACCTAGCCATTTCCCCGTATAATTACATATAATAGTGGATCATAGTGATTTTCTGGTTGTTGAGTTGAATTTTCTTTTACCAACTTTGATTAAAATTTCGGCTCTAACAACCGGCAGTTACTTTTTGTTAAGTTGATAGCATCGTTTGCCTTCGAAAAAGTTGCCAACATTTATGAAATCAAAACTAGATCTACTAGTGAGTGTTATTTGAAATTTGAACGTAATTAATAACATTAATAAGTAACAATTTTGTTCATGAATAAACAGTATAAATTTTAAAGTGGTATTCGATTTTCGTTCTAACCATTTCGTAAGCCAAACAAAATAAATTTTTAGGTTAGGTATCATGAATCGTGAACTGTTTAGTCAAACCAATAAATTTAATATTGCCAGACAAAATACATTTTAATAGTAAATAAATAAATAAATACATAAATGAGTAAATAAATAAATAGATGAATAAATCAATAAATGAATAAATAATTGAATAAACAAATAATTAGACAAATAAATGAATAAATCAATCAATCAGTCAATCAACCAATGAATAAATAAATAAATCAATCAATCAATGAATAAATAAATAAATCAATCAATCAATGAATAAATAAATAAACAAGTAAGTAGATGAATAAATAAATAAATAAACAAACAAACAAATAAATAAATAGATAAATAGATGAATAAATAAATAAATTAATTAATTAATTAATCAATCAATCAATGAATAAATAAGTATATCAATAAATCAATAAATGAATAAATAAATAAGTAAATAAAAATTACTTACACCCCTTTTCATGCGACTTAGTTCATGGAGATCAAAGTTTTATAGCCACCCATAACAACTAGCCATTTTTTTTAGCTTTATTGTCAGAGGCATATATGCATAGACATTGTCAATAAAATACATTGATATATTAAAATTAAAATAAGTCAAATATAAAATACATTATTCAGTTCAAAGGCCCACACGTGCATCCTCTAGACTGTAAGGACACAAATGTATTAATTTATTTTTTATACATTTCCTGAATTTAAAAGTATTACTCGTATATTTAATATCCTCAGGCAAGCTATTGCACATTTTAATACCAGAAATCATTATAAGTTCTGCTAATATTTGTAAGATGGTGTACCGGAATACTTAAAATATTTTTATTACGAGTATCGTGAGTATGAAAGTCACTATTTTGGTGAAAGAAAGATTTGAATAAATTAATTGCAATACATTAGAAATATATATGCCATAAACAGTGAGAATATTATACTGTAAAAATATTTCTTACAAGAGGTTCTACTATTAACACCCGCTACGCACCTGGCAATACGCTTCTGAGCCATAACAATGTTTTTCAACATGGTTCCAGATCCCCAAAAACAAATGCCATATGAAAGACTTGACTCAACTTGTCCAAAATAAAAAGAGATTAATTATATTCCTCAAAATTCGCGCGTAAGTAACGGTTTCTAATTGTAATGTTAATTGTACTGTTAATAAAATTATGGTAAGTCAAATATTACATGCACACAGATAAAATACTGCAGCCACAAAGAAGATGAGACGTATGAACTAAATCGAGTGAAAAGAATTATAGTATTAGTGCTTCATTGTGTTTTTACCTGATTTGGTGATATCTGGTAACACTTGGCTACATTGAAAAGACTTTCATATTATCTTCTCTGAAAATAATCTTACGTGAACCTCACTATAAAATGGAGGCCTACTGTATGTCTAGTGTTGGTCGATAAATAATCCAGATTTGAACTTGCAGTAAAATCCATCTCGTTCGTAAATCTGAGACAAGCAGAGATGATTTAGCCTTCTTTATTGTTGTAATATTTTGTATGTGATTTAATGCCTACGCACATCCAGACATTGCTAAATGTCTTTAATCTAGTGGTGTACGCCTGGGGGTGCGGAAACTTCTCCCACATCTGTGTTGGGCGGAGAGGTCTAGGTCGACAGCCTTGCGACCCAATCAACAGAATGGATCAGTGGTGGATTGCGGCACTTCAAGTGCGAACGAGGGGCAATCAATCAGGTTTCTCTGTTGATGTGCCCCAGGGACAGTTGCACACAGTGCCAGACTTCACTTTATATAACAACATTAAAGCACGCCACTGACATTTGTATGCATGAGATCTGGATATCAGACTGTCAGGTTAATTTTACTGTCGCAAATATCACCGTTGTCATCATCACCATTACCACAACCACCATCATCGTCATCGTCATCATCAACATTATCATCACGCTCCAAAGGCGTTTCCACTGTTTTGCACTACATCGAAACAAAACAATTTTGAATATCTTTATTTCCCGATTCGTTTCATTTCGAATAATATCAAAATCTGTGCCTATATTCTCAATACGCTTCTTGTAAAGAACGTAGTTTCTCTTCCTATGGAAATGTTTTCTTGTGATTAATTGCCAAAAATAAATTGAAAAATAATTTTTGCTTCCATTCAATTCACATGTTCAAGGGATTGTTGTATCATTATTATTATTATATTATTATTATTATTATTATTATTATTATTATTATTATTAATCTTCCACAGGATAGGGACCGATGGCGGGCTTATGTGAGGGCGGCAATGAACCTGCAGGTTCCGTGAAAGCCATTTGTAAGCAAGTTGTATTATTATTATTATTATTATTATTATTATTATTATTGCTATTATTATTATTATTATTATTATTATTATTATTATTATCTATACTAATAATAAATCTGTAGCCAACATTTTTCTGGTAATTTTCGATTTTCCATAAATAATTGGTGTTAACATGTATAATTAACCATCCTGAGACCGAAAATCGCTTTTTTTGACATTTTTGTTTGTATGTCTGTCTATCTGTCTGTCTGGATGTTTGTTACCTTTTCACGCAATAATGCCTGAACGGATTTCGATGAAAATTGGAATATAAATTAAGTTCGTTGTAACTTAGATTTTAGGCTATATGGCATTCAAAATACGTTATTTAAAAGGGGGTTTATAAGTGGGCCTGAATTAAATAAATCGAAATACCTCGCTTATTATTGATTTTCGTGAAATATGTTACATAACAAAAGCTTTTTTAAAAATTATTTCCGATAAGTTTTATTCTACGAAAAAGTTTGATAGGCCTGATATTTAATGAGATAAATGAGTTTTAAAATTTATATAACAACGCCATCTAAGGCGGTGTAATGAAATAAAAAACAAATGACTTCGACTATAAGGGGCCTTGGACAAAAACAAACGAAAGCTATGAAACATAGCCTACAGAGAATGTTTCTGGTGTTTGTATGAAGTAATATCGATTAAAGGATGTACAAGACTTTTAAAATAACAATACTGTATAGCCTAATACATTTTCACCGCCGCACCGCCTCAGATTATAGCGTTGTTGTTCCTGCAATAACTCCTATGTGCAAAATATAAAATTTTTGAGTAGGAAGAAAAAACACATTTATTCATTCCATGGCAATGGTACATAGGAGATCGTGAATTCATACATTTTCGAAAGAAAGAAATATAATTACATATCACTATATATGCTGTATCACTATTTTTTGAAGGGTTCAGAACCATAGTGAGCCAAGCGCCATTTACTGAGAGTTAAAATTATGTTATTACCATAATTCAATGGAAACATATAGCAAACAATATAAAGCATACACAACAAATATAAATGTCATTCTTCATTAAACTATTGTTGCATGTAATAACAATTAAGAAACATGTTAAAGGAATTGAAGGGTACACGGGAAAAACGATCAAGGTCCACCAAAAATCGAAATTGTGTTAATAATGCTATCTTACAGTGGAAAGGAAGTACTATCATGTGGTCTAGCTAGTAATAAGAAATAATCGTTTTTGACATTCCACTACGTCAATTTCTATTAAATACACACATAACAAAGTATTAAGTGCTTAAACTTTAAAATTCGTTTTCCTCGAAACTTTCTACAATGGACCTTGATCGTTATTCCCATGTACCCTTCAATTATCATTGCACTAAATGAGTGCTCTCTGGACCAAAATGATCGCATTTTAATTATTTAAATATAATTTAAATTAAGTAACATATTAAACGATTTATCCTTCTATCAAACACGAATGTTCCCAGGATCAAATGTCCTATTTTAATTATGTAATTACTTTATATTTATTTCTAACGGGTGCAGCGGAGCGCACGGGTACGGCTAGTTATTATTATTAGGCCTATTATTATTATTATTATTATTATTATTATTATTATTATTATTATTATTATTATGAAAGAACTGCAGATTGAACCGATTACGGAATACCTACAGAAATACAGACAAAACTGGAGATCACATGTCATCAGAATGCCTCGTTCTAGAATTCCACGCCACATTTTAAAAATTACCATCCTGTGGATGAGAGATCCTGGGGCAGACCGTTCAAGCGTTGGCAAGAGACCGTAACGGGCCACTAGGCCCAATACATGCAAGGATGATGATGATGATGATGATGATGATGATGATGATGATTAGTAGTAGTAGTAGTAGTAGTAGTAGTAGTAGTAGTAGTAGTAGTAGTAGTAGTAGTAGTAGTAGTGATTTATTATTAATTGCCATTGAGTGTAATTAGTTACCACTGCCACCGGGTATTTACCCATTTGCAGTGTGAATAAATGCATATAAACAATACATATTAGGCTTGTTAATCTTTCCAGGACAAAGAGATCCTATATCCCGGGTCTTTGGTGCCCAGCAAACTATTTTGAAATCTTTGGCGATAGAACTCTTTGTCATGTTTGCAGATTATCCTGATGCTTCGTAAATTAAATGGACATAGGCCAATTCAGCATCAGGGAATCCTTCAATGCGTCAAATATTAACGAGTGAGTTTCCTGCAAGGTTAACAACACCTCACCGAGACAGAATGTCTATGCTGGTGTACATATGATCGAATCATGCGTTAAAGTCTATACTGAGAGGCGTTTCATAAAACATCTAATTGTAAAAAATGCGACATGGAAGAAATTATTAGCGCAGAAGGAAAAGTAAATAAGGGTTGTTTTATAACAAATTATGCACATGTAACAATTAAATACAGGGTGGTTAAAAAAGTTTTATGAAATGCTAGGTGGTGCTCCAGAGGTTTTTGTGAAATGCTATGTAGTGAAACAGAAAACACAAATATCTTCTTTTCCAAATATTACATCATTTCAGAAGTACAATATAGTTTGAAGTGATATTATAATGCGATTTCTATTACATGAAGTTACTATTACTTAATTATGATTATAATAATATCAATACAATATTAAAGTATCACTAAATACTTAATTTTTTTAGTTAAAAATACATATTCGTACCATCAGCATTACATTAAAATTTATCGTACTGCGGAGACTTTATTCAAAGTTTCCTCCGCCTACAGTATGTTTCTGTTGCCTCTCGCTTATTTTATAGCATGAATATGTCATTACCTAAAATGCAAGTTTAACAAGAAAAGAATTAAATCAGGTTTATTCACTACTCAGAAGAGCTACTTGCATTCTCAAAGTTAGTGACCTAACTTGTCTCATTATAGACTCGAACAGCAAAGGGCGATGTTTATGTACAAAACATAACCCTCTGCAAAATCAAGGCATATGGACAGTAAAGAAAGGCTGCTAAACACGATCATTGACATCTTATGCTAGAATATTTCAACTGAGCCACCGGCGTAGCTCAGTTGGGTAAGGCACTTGCCTGGCGATTCAGAGTTGTGCTCTGGCGCGGGTTCGATTTCCGTTTGGGCTTATTACTTGGTTGGGTTTTTTTTTAGGTTTTCTCCAACAGTGAGGCGAATGTCAGGTAATCTATGGCGAATTCTCGGCGTCATGTCACCAAATACCATATCGTTATCACCAATTCTATCGACACTACATAACCGATCAGTTAATACAGCGTCGTTAAATAACCAAGTAAAAAAAATATATAGGCCTATATATTTATTGTAATTCAGCTCCATGGCGCAAGATAATGTTAATCCACAATTACATTAATTTCTACTTCAGCATGCTTCTAAAAGTTTTTTTTTTTTTTGCAACAAGATTAAACAAGCTTTATGTTGAGGAATTATGAGAACTGATAACTAAAAGCCAGAAAAATATATTATATCAATTATTATTAAATTTATTTATGAGTAATGATAACTTAGGGGAGAGTCCGTTAGTATCGGACATCGGGTAATATCGGACAGTGAGTTTCTTTCACCTACCACACGATGATAGTACCTGATTGACATTGTTACGTTTCTGTGATGTCGCGTAGAGAAACGTAACCATGTCATTCAGGTACTACCATATGGTGGTAGATGAAAGAAACGCACTGTCCGATATTAGGCTACCCGATGTCCGATACTACCCGACTCTCCCCTAAGTTTATGCTGAAGACCAATTTATGGTAACCATTATCTTGCCCCAAGGGGCTGAATTATTTCGAAAACTATTGTAAATAATGTAAGTATATTTGTTTACGAGTATTTATAGTCGTTATTCAAAATAACGTTATCTTTCATCACCTAGAATTTCATGAATGCATTTTGAATCACCCGGTATAATATGGAGACGAAGATAGAGACTGTCATTTATATACGACATTGTAGGTGTATATGGCACGTATTTCGGTACTATATGTGCACTCACCTAATATAAACAGTTCTGACTAGGATTTTATTACTTCAGTTTGGTTGCTAGGATACCAGAAAGACAATTTGTGCAATTACACCAGATAACAGTCGACCTCTCATGGTATCGTATAAGTGATTACGTATTTCATAACATCCCGAGTCGTTGCTAGGCAGCAGAGAGACAAAATGGTGTCCTGTGATGTTCACAGATTATCAATGTCGAATTATTCTTCCGCTAACACATACCAATTTTTCCAGCTAGGCGGGGTATGAATATTCATCGGACCCTTGTAAACACACTGGCTGGATGTAGTAACATCAGGGACGCTGGGGGGGAGGGGGCGACGAACGAGGGTACGGACTCCAAACTGCGACCTGCCTGACATCTGGTTGCGGCTCTGGCAAACACAGCGCCTCGCGTTTCGACTCCTATTATGAAGATGGCGAAATGAGAGGAAGGGGCCTGAAATTCACTTTAATTAAGGTGTATGAGAAAGTAAGAGCGCCGTTTATTTAGCAAAGCGACTCTTTTCAAAACATAGAGACTAACTTTTCAGCCATTAAGAGTGCTCTTTCCTTTCACTTTCTCCATGCAAGTTATTACAAAAAAGTAAGCATGAAACTCCAGTCCTATACTTTAACGGAAATGCATGTCTTTAACTCCTCTGAACATGTTCTGAGCCGTAAGTAACCAAGCCGGTATTTTTGGGCTGGAGGTCATTTTCAAAGGCTACTTAACATAAAAGTTTAAACATTTGTCAGAACAGCTATTACAACTTACCGAGGAATTGAAATTTTTCATTTAACGTTTTCTCCTTCTGTGAAGATCCGCGTATTGCGATTAAATGTATCAAACAATTCGAAATTACTTTTAACTCCTAACAGGAGATGCTATTTTTAGTCTCTCATCGGAAATTTGTGTCTGTCAGACACGGACAAGGAATAAAGTAGTGTAACTAAAAAATTTTAATACATAATAAAAAATAATGCACCTTAATGGGCTATACAATGAAAATAAGTTAAACAATATAAATAAATGTAAATTTGATTTTAAAATTACAATGCTTAAAATTTGTGTAAGTCCCGAACATTTATCACACTTAAAATTAGTATTTAGCGTGATAAGGACAAGAATTCGCCATAGATTACCCGACATTCAACTTGTGGTTGGGGGAAACCTCGAAAAAAACCCAACCAGGTCAGCGAATAAGGATTATAAAGAAAGGACACTGAGTGAATTTTACTGTGTTTTGTTTCTCTGTGCGCCGGCGTTTAGTTGCACTTTCAAGCGCTAGAGGTTAGTGTAATCGAGCATACGCTAAGATAATAATTGAGTATAGATTTGAGATACAGGATCCAAACATATCCTACATTATTGCATAATCCAGTAAAGCTTTGCTTCAAATAATTACAAGTTAACAGCTTTTCCTTCTTTCTCAATGACAAACTTCCTTCTTTCTCAATGACAAACTAGTTGTAATAATATATTTTTTTATATTTCAGATATAATAAATTATATTATAAAATAATATAATACATTATAAAATTATGTATCAAATTCGTTTAATATTTGTATATAATATAATATAGGTATATGGTTTTGTTTTTCCATTTTCAGTGCTATCAAATCATTAGGCCTACATATTTTAATTGTTGTTGGTGTCAACGTCTCAACTCTCATTATAAAGGAACTTGAGTACATAATGTACCTAGATGTATATGTGTTATATTTCCGCTGTGTCGACTGCTAGCTGGTGTGATGTCAGCGCCAACTCTAGGGGGAAAGCAGAATCTAACGCTCTAGCTGGCTTCAAGGTCATTGAAATCAGTCCGGCCACATCATAGGTACCGACGCGAAGTGTCCATACTTATGTAGTTACCTATACGCTGACTAGGTTATCAGTCCAAGTGGGAATCGAACCCATGCCTCAGCAGAACCTCGGATCAGCACACTAGTGCGCCTGTAGCTATGCTGGTGACTGCCTTCATGTATAATTTCTGAATGAGACCAATTTTACACAAAATGACACAAACAAAGCATATAAACTCTTAAAAAAAAAGTCTGTGACATGTTACACATTTGTATCCAGTGTTTCTGTTTTATTTTTCTCTATTTTTTTACCTTCTTTGTTTCGCGTTTCTCTCATCTCTGAATTATCAAATGGAAGATAAAGTAAAACTGTTTGGAATCTTTTTATAGACAGAGCAGCCTTGAACAAAGTTCTCCCAAACTGCCCGTCGAAAACAGTGAACCTACATGTCTTCGTGTCCAGATTTGTGAATGGAACATAACATTAGAAGAGCAATAAAGGCTTTTGCTATATACATACCAGTAATTTTTTTTTTAGCTGAATATTTGTTCTGTATGAATCCTGCTTCTAGCTTCAACTTGACATTTGTTCATGACGCATCAAATAAGGTCGACCAAATATCCTTGTTAGGATTTTTTCCTAAATTTCTTACATCTGTGTTTAACAAGACATCCCTCTTATCCTGATTTGCCGAGGAATATGTCGGTCCCTTGGTGGTTCTTTTGACTTCCAAACAAAATCGTTTTTTTCCGTGTAAATAAGGTCTTCATCAACATCTGAAGTGCCTGGTTTATCTACATTTTACACCTGCGCCTCAAAATTTGATATATGGTCGTATTCACTTTCGTTACATCTTCTTGGCTAGGAATAAATGAGAGGTCGATATCAGAAATATCTGAAGAAAATAACTAACTCCTCGTCTCTATATAGTTTACTGCTTGAAGTATATAAGAGGCATCCATTTCTTCAATGTATAAAATATCGCATGAAATTAAAAATAGTAAGTTCTATAAATTAATATCTTACCGGTATATTTCATGCTAAGAAGTCACTCAGAGTTAAAAAAGTAATAACTTTCGCAAAGAAAAATACCACTTCAGGAAATGCGTGTCTGACATTCACGATAATCTTATTTAGCTTTACTTACAGAAACAGAAATAATACACAAACAATTTTATAGCCACAGCTTAACACATAATATAAGCAGACATGTTCTTTGATTGAAAAACACAAGCATTAAGTGTTCCGTTATTAATTCCATACGTTACATCTCGTCCATTCTTAAAAAAAAAATCAAATTGCTTCATGTATCGTTCTTTAGATTTTCAAAGTATTAATTTACATAAAGCCTCCCCAGAACCTCTTCCTTAATATAAGAACAAAATACAATTTTTGATAAAGACATTTTGAGTTTTTGCATTGATCAGAATACACAAACCATCACTATAGCTACAACACGACATTCATGATGTTATAACTAGACCTGCTATAAAGACAATGTAGCATTAGTAGGCCGTCACTCCTAGCCTAAAAAAATTTCAATAGTTTATAATTTCTTTAATGAATATTAATTCACATATAATTTCCATGTAGTTATGCCAAAAAATATTTTACGTAGCTAGTACAAAAGTGTCTTTCGCGCACTCGTTTCGAAATTCCGTCTCACTCGTACAGAAAAGCATCACTTCCTGTTCTAGTTACGTAAATAATTATTTTCGATTGTATTTATTACCTTTCACATTTTTCTTAAGTTAGATAGGCCTATGCCTTAATAACCACATTTGGCGGAGTTTGAAATCAGAACCCACGCGACCCTCGGTTTCAGATTTTTTCCATGAAATTTCCGCAATTTTCTAAGTCATATATACATTAATTACCATGCATGGTCGAGGTTTGAAATCAGAACCCATGCAATGCTCAATTCCTGATTCTTTTCATGAACATACCGCGCTTTCCTTAAGCCAGATAAATCCTAATCACCATGTATGGCCGAAGTTCGAACCCAAACAGATCCCGCGGGATTTATGTTAACCAATACTGCGCTCTCCCAGCCATTACTGTATCAGATCAGTGACAAAACCAGAGTAGTTTTTGGTAGTGGAAAGAAGTCGTTAAAAATAAACACCTGCTTACATAGGCCTAGTAATGCATCCCCTGCGTTTTCTACGTTAATGTATTACTGTGACCTCTGGTTCCAAAACGGAACACAGATGGCAGCACCATACAAGACTACATTGGAAATCAAACAAGTTGCAGGACTTCGGAGAGGTAACCGCGTGTTTCGCGAAATGATAACGCATTAGTGCATCAATGAGAGATGAATTTATTGAATTATGTTGTTATTTTATGTGTATACAACATAAGAGCCTGGAAGGTAATAAGATCTTCAGACGAGAGAATTAAGGGGACACGGAATAGCCTAACTTGATAATGTTAAATATCTTCGTTGTTCCTGCAATAACTCCTATGTGGAAAATGTACAATTTTTGAGTAGGAGGAAAAAAAAACATTTATTCATCCTATGGCAGCCGTACATAGGAGATTGTGAATTCTTAAATTTTCGAAAAAATAAATATAATTACATATAGGAGATTTTATTATTTGCTGTATCACTATTTTAAGTTATTTAATAGAGCAAACACCTGAAAATCGATAAATATGTCATATAGGAGTTATTGCAGGAACAACGATGATATTATGTCTTACATAGGGAGCTTTTTCCCAAAAACTGTTGATGCCAGACAGATCATCTTCTAACAGATCATGAACACATAACTTGGCTTTATAATAAAATAGTAGTTTTTATTTAATTTATTTCCTCAAAGAGAAATAATTTTTTCCCCATTCTTGTATTTTTTCAACGATTTTCCGTTTATTACTCCATATAACATCCCCAAAATGTAATAGATTTTAAAAACATTGTTTCAGAACACATAAAACATGGAAATAAATAATTCGTGACAATTTCAGCTTTCTGAATTACACAGAACCTGAGAAAATGTTCGTTTTGTATGGAAAAAAAATAAACTTACGGAAAATAAGCATTATAGTATAGTCACATTACCCCCTTAATTTGTTTATGTCACAACTAAAGATTAATATACATGCACATATCTTATTTATCCAGAAGATCTGTGTATGCACCGTCGTTATCATGATATAACTGAATACGTATTTTTTTACTTATAAAAAAATATGTAATATTCAAAATCAAAAACAAATTTATTTAAATGATGATCGTCCAAAAAAATAGTGTATGATACACATGTGTTATGTGCGTAACAGAATCTCGGATAATGAAAAAACTCTGCTTGGCCTCGTTTTTTCAAACTGTTTCCTCGATTAGTCTATGTTATAATGCACTTACCATATATATTTATTTACTTACTTATTTACTTACATATTTATTTATTTTATTTATCTATTTACTTCCTTTAATTAATTAATTTATTTACTAATTTATTTATTTATTTATTTTATTGCTAGTAAGTTTCAAATGAATACAAGTTAATACAATATAATATAAACTAGCCCACTCCTGATCGAGAAGTCGCAATCTCTCGCAATATATAGGTAAGACTGAGTCACGTGACCCCTGTAATATTTTAATATTTTGCGATTAATGAATTGCAATTTTGTTGTGGCAGAAACATTCAGAAATATAAAAGAAGGGATACTTTCCACTCTTCTCACAAAAGCGATAAGTTAACATGGAAATAATTTTAGTATGATCAAATGTGATGCATCATTTTATATAGGAAAAATCAAGGGATAAATTTAAAAAAATTATATATATATATATAATTTTCGGCTCAAAATCCGAAAATTTATGAATATTAAGCAATAGTTAAACTTTGTATAAGCTATTCTTTCTCAGAAAATTAAAAAAATTAAATGGATATAATTTGAGTAGGCCTACAGTCATATTAGGCCTATGTGACATGTCATTTTAAAGAGGGAAAACTAAATACTATATTGGAAAAAAAAAATCTATTTTTTTTTACCCAAAATTCAATTCCGTTTCTCCCTAAGAAGGAACTTTTTATTGTACACTCCATATTGGAGATATTTTAAACAAGTGGGGCATGGACTCTATGGGGAAAGTGAAAACGCTAACTTGGGTATATGCGAGTAGTTCCAGTTAAATAATGAATAATGGGAAACAAGAATGGAAACAAGTACAATGTATGTTGTATATAGGTTTATTTATTTAGAGGGCCAGTCCGCTGACCGGTTCCGGATACATTACAGCATATTGATTTATTGTGTACGCTCTCACATTCTCCATTTTGTTTTCTGCTCTTTCACCAGAGACTTCTGTGGCCACACGACACATCTGTCTGCATAACGTCTGCAGTTCAGTTGTGAAATCCATTCACAACGCGAACAACTTAGTGGGAGAGACATAGGCCTACTTCGCCGATAATTATGTCTGGAGTCCTTGCAATCACAGACAGCCTTCTTCTAAAAGCAATACATTTATAAAATTAGGGAACATTTCTATGAATTTTACAAGATACTTTAGTTTTAAGCCAAAAAGGTTAAAATATTGAACATCTGAAGTTGAGATTCACCGACGAACTTGATTCGATTTAACTACAGTTCACATGTAGGAGAACATTACAAATATTACAGATACCTAATTTAATATTCAACATATTTAATGCAAAAGAACTTAGTTATTTAGTGTGTGTACCAGACGCTTGAGATGAGCAGGGCATGTAGCACGTATGGGTGAATCCAGAAATACAGGTAGAGTGTAAGTTGGAAGAACTCAGGGAAGAAGACCTTTGGGAAGATCGAGATGTAGATGGGAGGATAATATAAAAGTGGATTTGAGGGAGATGGGATATGATGGTAGGAACTGGATTAATCTTGCTCAAGATAGGGACAGATGGCGGGCTTATGAGAGGGCGGGTTCTGTAAAAGCCATTGTAAGTAAGTATAGAGAAAATGTATTAAATTATTCTGAAAACTTCCATTTTCAAATAAGACTATTCAGGGCCTCGTTAAAGGTACGTAGTTATAAATGAAATTTAAGGAAATTTGATAAAAAAAATACATCTTTAGTTTTTTATATTAAAAACTTCCAATTCGTTCTCCATCACAAAATGGTGACAATTTTCTTTAACCTCCAGGGGATATTTTGAAGTTGTTTAATTGACTCCGAATACAAGTTTGAACCTCATAAGTGACTGCAATAAGGCATTATTCATGAGGCAACTAAGCCAGAAGATAATGGAGTAGGGTGGCCAGTTCCTGTCCCCCTTCATTGCACAAATCGCTGACTAGTAACATATTGCACTAGTCAGACTTCAGATGTATACAAAGTTTTCTTCCTCTAACACATATCGTCAAGTGAGATGTACTTTACAATTCATTTTGGTTTTCACATAAATCTATTCAATATGATAAATTTATTTTAAATGCTCAATGAATATGATTTATCTATTTGCAAATTGTATTATTTGCTATTACATCTTAAATAGATATGAACTTTTTCGCCTGTACGGCATCATCAGATATTTGAAAATTGACGAAGTCTAAACTTAATCCATTAAATTGTACAAAGCAATATGCATAACAAAGTCGATTGATTTTATCATGAGTTTTATGTAGTTGAAAACTTATTGGTAGAAATGTTTAATTTTGAATTTGTGTAATTTGTTTTGTACTGCTGATAACAGATGTAGGCTACATACCAGCCATAACCTGTCCGCTCTGTATTTAAGGAACCTGAACTAGCCTACCTTACTGTTTATTCAATTCCTTGTTTTTCCTTGTGACACAATTCTTATTCGAATCTGTTGAAAATGTATTAAAATGTTGTAATAAGTGCAATGATTACAATTTTCTCTGGGTTTTTATGTCAAAAAATGCAAGTTTAAGAATTTGTTGACAGTAAAATATGTATAATTACGACATTAAAACTAAGACCGGTTTCAGTTTATACACATGCGAGATGTATTTGTGGAAGAGTTCAGTTCAATAAGATTAAAACTGATACACTCAAATGTTATATCGCCCTTTCCTTACTGGTACCCCATGTGTTGATCTGATTTAAAGACGTATTCTAGATATTTTTTGTTTGGCATCAAAATCACCTCACTAGCACATCGGAGTCAATATTTATATTTGTTTTTATATCAATTAATAATTAAACTGAAATAAACTTAAATAACTTCAGAACCAACAAACCCATATAATTCATATTACAGTGTCTGCTGGTAAGTTCAGAAACATGTAGTAAAAATTCAGTAATGATAAGTTTAAAACTATACTAGTAGAATAATTCAGTGATAGAGTAACTACTATCTTTAGGGACAAATTGAATCCAAAGTCACAATTTCAATGTAATTTCTACAGAAGAGTGTTAAAGGAGTGTTGTAAAAAAACTGAATGACCAAATCAAAACCAAAAGTTTTGTCTGGCAATCCTTGCACAACTACATGGTCTACATGGGTCTATCATTGCTCACTACGCACTTCATGTTATCAGCCATCCGTGCAACCATAGTAACACATTTACATAAACTTAAGATACAAACACACAGAGTGTTCATTTTAGTTATCTTTTTCTTACGACTTGTGTATTGCAAATAATGGATGATGAACTCACTTTACATCTAATATCTGTTCTGACCCAAAGCTTTTAGGATATATAATTTATTGTAATTTTATATCTCTTAATTATAATTTAATGTTATGTATAGTTTCAACGAGATTAGTTAAAAATTCTGCTCTAGAACAAATAAAATAAAATATGGTAAAAGGTTACGATATTGCTTAGGTATATTTGTCATAGTCATTTCCTGTAATATTTCAAATAGAGCATTGGTTTCATTCCTTCTAAGTTTTACTAACCGTGATGTAAAATCCTGCAAGATTGTTAGATTTTCTATTGCTGTTAAACTGATTACAGAGAAAGAAAATTGTCAAGTTTAAAAATATAAAGCAAGAAATATTCTAATTGCACGTCATAATGTCCGCAACGGTTCAGACAAAGGTTTGCTGCTGGAGGTCAGGTCCTTCTGTGAAAATCCCGCCTAAGAAGTGGATTTTTGTCCATGACTAATATTACAGGCTATCCTGTACTATCATAGGTATTAAAAAAACTTTGTGGTGACCTTAAGTCATAGTATCCGACCTTGTTTTACGTCTAGTTTTGAAAGAAAAAAAAATTGAATACGGGATTATGGCAATTCCTATTTGAAGCATAAACAAAACAGTTGTCGAAGTTGAAAAGAAGTGCAGTAGCACATTTTTAGAGATGAAATGTATAACACATTGGTAACAGAGACATGGCATGGCTTAAATTTCTCGTTACTTCGTAATTTCAAACTAAAAACCAATATCACAACTAACTAAATATCAATAAATATACATTTTAAAACTAGAACTGAGAATCAATACGCAGGCGGGTTTCAACGCCCTGACCCCTGAAAAACAAACTCACGCTTAATTCAGACGCTCAACCACTACTTGCACGCCATCTGGTCGAGCGTCGGCGAAGCTCGTTACTGTGTTTCCCGGCGCCGCTACCAGAGAGCATCTCTGTAGCAGTTCGATGACGGAATCGATAAAGGATGACGTCATTGTTAGAGTTAGGGTTGTTTCCAGAAGTTTTGGACGTTGGAAATCGAATGCAGGCATAAACTTGTCCGTTTCATTCCCATCGAGTCTTAGTTTGCGATCCCACCACGAGATGGCCAAGCTGACATAATACTGAGATGAAGATGAGACACCTATATTGACACGTGTGAGGGAAAGGGAATCACTCACTCAAATATAATTCATTCTTTCACTCACTTATTCTCTTCCTTATTAACATAAACATTCATTCGCTTATTCACTTATTTGTTCACTTACACATTCACTCATTCACATACCATAGGTTACTTCATATAGCATTCATTCACATATTCCCTTACTCTGTCAGTTATTCACATATTCACTGATTTATTCACCCATTTATCCATTCACTCATTCAATTAATTAGTCATACATTCAATCTCCATTCATTCACTTCCATGTTCAGTCATCAACATAGTAAATCATTTATTCACACATTCAGTCTCCTCATTGACTCACTCATTCACACATTCATTCACTTACTCAATCATCCACTAAACAATCACTTGTTCACACACTTAGACTCCACTCATTTTCTCATTCTAGCACACATTCATTCACTTACACATTCATTCATCCACTTATTCAATCACTTATTCACGCATTCAGTCTCCACTCATGCATTCACTTATGTACACATTCATTCACTTACACATTCATTCATCCACTTATTCACGCATTTAGTCTCCACTCATACATTCACTTATGTACACATTCATTCACTTACACATTCATTCATCCACTTATTCACGCATTTAGTCTCCACTCATACATTCACTTATGTACGCATTCATTCATCCACTACATAATCACTTACTTACACATTCAGTCTTCAGTCATTCACTCACTTTTTCAAACATTCATTCAAGTACACATTTATTCATCCACTCATTTAATCATTTATTCACAACAGTTAATATCCACTCATTCCTTCACTCATACACACATCTATTCACTTAGGTACTCTTCAGTCATCTTCTCATTCAATCACTTATTCACTCAATCATATATCACATATTCACTTACACGATTCAAAATTTAGTCCATCTTCCTCCCATCTCGATCACATCTTGCAGTCGAGTGGGCTTAGAATCGACTAGTCTCTCCAGTTCTCAGCTATAGCATCCCAAAGCATCCTAGACGAGCTTCCAAAAATCATCAGAACGTCTTGGAGGGGGACTGGGCCAATTCTTCCGTTTATGCTTCTTTACTTGTGCCCCCATAGCTCAGTCGGAAGAACGTCGGAATTTAGATAACTAGAATAAGGTTCGAACTCACAACCTTCGGATCATTAAGCGAACACAGTGCAGTTGCTCTACGAGACGCAGATGTGAATGACTCCTGATTGAACATCTGAGTTCCGAAACTGTTTCTATAAGCGCATGCATCATGTAACATCACCGTTATCCGAAGTGGACTTAGAAAATATTCGCTATTCACGATTGCGGTCATGTGTTTTTTTTTTTTTTTGGACAGCTGCACATATTTTGGAAAGGTACACACGGAAAAAGAAATCATGTAGTAGAAGAAGGAAGAATTTTAGACGTAAATTTAGTGGACGTCCATTACCGTGTAAAGAGACAATGTTAAGCGGTGAGTCATCTAAGAATAAATGCAGTTTCTTCTCTTACGTTGTGTTGTGTTTTACAATGGCGACATATTCAGAGTGTGAACATGTACACATTTTTTAAATTTATATACGGAAAAGGAATCGTGTGGCAGAAAAAGAAAAAACATTTGACGTAAAAAAAATTAAACAAGAAGAGAAATGCAAGCAGTATCCATATAAAGGAGATAAATCTTCACTTCCTGGTAGAAATGAAATCACTTCCGGCTGGAATTTAGGTTGTGTTCACTGTTGTAAGGGTTTTAACAAATACACTGGCCTACCGATTAACCGAATCTCGATTTTACGCATTTTCGGATTTACCGAATCCCGACGACGTGAAAAATAACATTTTGATTTTAGCATTTTGCAGGTGATACATTTGATTTACATTTTCAACTATGAACGAATTACTGGATTTTGAGAATGCTTGGAATGTTCAGTCAGTGAAATTTACTGCACTATTGAAATTCAATATTAGTTAATTGTTGAAATTCAGTTAGAAATAAATTCAAGTTAAAAACGGTGTGAGAGTAAGATATGTATCTTGTTTCCTCGCCCTTTCAATACTAGTACAGTGTTGTAATTAGTTAAAAATTAAATTTAAGTTAGAAACGTTGCGAAAGTGACGTTTGTATCTTGTTTCGGTGCCCTTCACTTCTGCGTTGTCCTTTAACCAGTTCAGTTGTAGCAATGTAGAAATCTAGCAACTTGTGTGATTTCTGTGATTATGGCGGAAAAAAATAAAGCGTGTTTTTGTGACAATGCAAAAAAAAACTGGAAGCGATAAGTCGAATGAACAAGGGTGAGTCAGTTAAAAACATTTCTATTGACTATAGAGTTGAGGCATCAACTGTTTGCGAGTGGAAAAAGAATACATCGATGGAAGATTTCTGTGAAAAAATGGTTTCAAATGACACTACAATTAAATTTAACATGTAGCTACAGCATGCAATATACTAAACTACGTAAAGAACCTATGTTTCCGGTTTAATCGAATTCTCATTTAAACCAATCACCTTTGGGTCCTATCAAATTCGGTTTAACGAGACTATGTAGGCTATTAGACTTTCACAAGTAGCGCAACTTCCTAGTTAGTTAAGAAATCACGAAGAAAGAAAACTAGTAGGGCCTACTGAAGATAATACAAAACAAACAAACGTTGATAACACATAGCCAGGTCCTAAGGCAGACACATAAATATACTCCCTGTCAAGAATAAAACGTAAAGATGTTATTCACCAGTGTTAAAAATGTGTTCAAATTTAAATGAATTATGTAAAACATGGGATCTAGATTTCAGCTTTTCTTACATGAAATATCAACATTTTCTTATTAATATATTGAAAATAGTTCATTTCAAATAATATTGCTACCTATTTGTTACTCCTTAATTTGCCATTTACAGCTACATTTTACATCTTTTGGTTATAATATCTATATTATCTATTTTTCATTTATTTTTATTTTGTGTTTTTCATTTATATTTATATCTGTGTCTTTTATTTAGGTTAGCTTTTATTACGTGAAATATCAACATTTTCTTATTAATATATTGAAAGTAGTTGATTTTAAATAACATTGCTATATATCTGTTACTCTTTAATTTGCCATTTACAGCTACATTTTACATCTTTTGGTTATGATATCTATACTTATCCATTTTTTCATTTATTTTTATTTTGTATTTTTCATTTATATCTGTGTCTTTTATTTAGGTTAGCTTTTCTTACATGAAATATCAACATTTTCTTATTAATATATTGAAAGTAGTTGATTTTAAATAACATTGCTATATATTTGTTACTCTTTAATTTGTCATTCATAGCTACATTTTACATCTTTTGGTTATGATATCTATATTTATCTATTTTTCATTTATTTTTATTTTGTATTTTTCATTTATATCTATATATGTGTCTTTTATTTAGATTAGCTTTTCTTACATGAAATATCAACATTTTCTTATTAATATATTGAAAGTAGTTGATTTTAAATAATATTGCTATTTGTTACTCTTTAATTTGCCATTTATAGCTACATTTTACATCTGTTGGTTATGATATTTATATTTATCTATTTTCATTTAATTTTATTTTGTATTTTTCATTTATATCTATATCTGTGCCTTTGGTTAGGTAGTACCTATTTGTCTGTTTTTTTTTTTTTCATTTTTAATTTGTATTTGCATTTGTATCTGTCTTATCTCTTTTTTTTGTTTTATCTCCAATTTTATGTTATATATATATATACACACAAATAAATAAATATAGCGATAAAATAGTCTAAAAAATCTAGCCAGATAAGCTACTATTTCAACAGAAAGATTCTTGTTAACGTTTCGCTTAGTTGTTTTCATATCAAACTTTATAAAATAATTGAGCAGGATTAAGTAGTACTAACACTAATGAAATGTTATTTCAGTCCCCTCTTTTTCTTCCTAAAATTTTCGAACTGTCTTGAAGTTCTGGACGAGAATTTCTAGCAGATGACTGAAGTCGTCACCGAGCACTCAAGTCTCGGCCTGGACGTGCCGTTCCGATATTTGCTCCATTCTTTTCTCTTATTTATCTGTGGTGGCAGCACCATCAGCACCCTGGTCACGTGAGCGGGCAGCAACAGGTCCCCGTCACACTCTGCAACCCGCCCGACAAGATTCATCCCGGCGGCAACAACATCGGTCACCATGACAATTAGCAGAGCCGGCTTCCTTGGCAAGCGCAGGCGGTCCCATGACGCTGCGATTCGTGATAAGAAACTGTCTGCTGCCTCAACTTTTGAACGAGCTGATACAGCTTCGGGTTCGGCTGGATGGCTTTAATTCTTACGTCATCGCTCAGTTCTTAGTTAGCATTTCACCAACTGTTGACTAGATGCTGCATTTCACCCGAGTTCGATTCTTTCTTTCAGAAGACTTGGCGGTGTGTCTATTCCTATCTTATTTGTAATTTTTAGACAATTTTTGCATGTTTAATTGCATTTTATTATAAGTTTACTAACAGAGAGGGTTTGGAATTGAACGGGTTACATCAGCTTCTTGTCTATGCGGATGACGTGAATATGTTAGGAGAAAATCCACAAACGGTTAGGGAAAACACGGAAATTCTACTTGACGCAAGTAAAGCGATAGGTTTGGAAGTAAATCCCGAAAAGACTAAGTATATGATTATGTCTCGTGACCAGAATATTGTACGAAATGGAAATATAAAAATTGAAGACTTATCCTTCGAAGAGGTGGAAAAATTCAAATATCTTGGAGCAACAATAACAAATATAAATTACATTCGGGAGGAAATTAAACGCAGAATAAATATGGGAAATGCCTGTTATTATTCGGTTGAGAAGCTTTTGTCATCTAGTCTGCTGTCAAAAAATCTGAAAGTTAGAATTTATAAAACAATTATACGTATTACTGGTTGTTCTGTATGGTTGTGAAACTTGGACTCTCACTTTGAGAGAGGAACAGAGATTAAGGGTGTTTGAGAATAAGGTTCTTAGGAAAATATTTGGGGCTAAAAGGGATGAAGTTACAGGAGAATGGAGAAAGTTACACAACGCAGAACTGCACGCATTGTATTCTTCACCTGACATAATTACGAACATTAAATCCAGACATTTGAGATGGTCAGGGCATGTAGCACGTATGGGCGAATCGAGAAATGCATGTAGAGTGTTAGTTGGGAGGCCGGAGGGAATAAGACCTTTGGGGAGGCCAAGACGTAGATGGGAGGATAATATTAAAATGGATTTGAGGGAGGTGGGATATGGTGATAAAGAATGGATTAATCTTGCTCAGGATAGGGACCGATGGCGGGCTTATGTGAGGGCGGCAATGAACCTGAGGGTTCCTTAAAGCCATAGGTAAGTAAGTAATATTCAATTATATTTTTTTCTAGGTATTTCTCCTGGTTTATAAGTTACCAAATGTCTCTATCTCTTTCTCTCTTTACAAGAATTTCTTTAATCTGCCGTCATTTTTTAAAGCGGTACATCCACCTATAAGTGTTATTTTTTTACTTGGTTATTTAACGACGCTGTACCAACTGCGAGGTTATTTAGCGTCGATGAAATTGGTGATAGCGAGATGGTATTTGGCGAGATGAGGCCGAGGATTCGCCGAAGATTACCTGACATTTGCCTTACACTTGGGGAAAACCTCGGAAAAACCCAACCAGGTAATCAGCCCAAGCGGGAATCGAACCCGCGCCGAGTGCAACTCTGGATCGGCAGGCAAGCGCCTTAGCCGACTGAGCTACACCGGTGGCTTTGAGTAACTTACTATAAATAAGGACAAAACCAGAAAATGTATTCAACTCAGAATTCGTGTGCTAAATTTAATATTCACTACCTCTACTTTAAGAAACAATATTCAGATACTAAAAATAATTTATACTGTATTTAAAGAAAAATGGATAACAGTGTAATTTGAACGTACTTCAGTTTTTAAAATATACACAAATTTAAGCTTTCTAACATAATTTGTTTTTGAGATGTGTGCAATATACAAATTTTAGAATAATTTTTCCCCTAGTTTGTAGTAGTGAGTAGTATGCACATAAACGTTTTGCCAAATAGGTTTGGAAGTAAATCCCGAAAAGACAAAGAATATGAATATTGCACGAAATGGAAATATAAAAATTGGAAATTTATCCTTTGAAGAGGTGGAAAAATTCAAATACCTGGGAGCAACAGTAACAAATATAAATGATACTAGGGAGGAAATTAAACACAGAATAAATATGGGAAATGCCTGTTATTATTCGGTTGAGAAGCTTTTATCATCCAGTCTGTTGTCAAAAAATCTGAAAGTTAGAATTTATAAAACAGTTATATTACCAGTTTTCTATATGGTTGTGAAACTTGGACTCTCACTTTGAGAGAGGAACATAGGTTAAGGGTATTTGAGAATAAGGTGCTTAGGAAATATTTGGAGCTAAGAGGGATGAAGTTACAGGAGAATGGAGAAAGTTACACAACACAGAACTGCATGCATTGTATTCTTCACCTGACATAATTACGAACATTAAATCTAGACGTTTGAGATGGGCAGGGCGTCTAGTACGTATGGGCGAATCCAGAAATGCATATAGAATGTTAGTTGGGAGGCCGGAGGGAAAAAGACCTTTGGGGAGGCCGAGACGTAGATGGGAGGATAATATTAAATTGGATTTGAGGGAGGTGGGATATGATGATAGAGACTGGATTAATCTTGCTCAGGATAGGGACCAATGGCGGGCTTATGTAAGGGCGGCAATGAACCTCCGAGTTCCTTAAAAGCCAGTAATTAAGTAAGCAAGTAAGTAAGTAAACGTTTCGCCTCACACTATAAAGTATTCCTAAATAATTCTTTAAAATGCTGTAAAAATTATATCAAATTATGACTACAAGTTTTTGTGCACCTACAGCGTAAATATGAGCAAAATCATGATTATTTTCGTACGTTTGCACACAAGTCCTCGTAAAGAAATAAGTGGAGAAATAGTTTAGTAGGACCGTACACATAGCTGACGTAGATCTACGTGATACGTAGGCGTTAAGTTAGTACAGAATGGCCCGGTTTCCTCAACCTTTGTTAAATTATAACAGTGTGTTATTCCATTTTAACTGTAAACTTAACAGTTGAAGCATTTCTTCATTACTGTTAGTACTAACAGACTGTTAAAATCTATGTTAATTTAACTGCCCGATTTCATGCAGTTAAATCATTTAACTCTCTGTTAGCATAGAAGTATCCAATATGGTTGGTGTGTTAGATGCTGAACTTATATATCTGGATTATTTAGAAAATGATATCCATGAATATATAAACAGAGGGGATGATTTCTGTGATTTGACAGACCAGAAGTTCATACAAAGTTATAGGCTATTTTCTTCCAAGCCTCACTTTTCGGTTTCAACTTAGATTCATTTGTTTGTTTGTTTATTCTCATTAATTGTTTTATACTGCGAAATAATTTCCTGCAGAAGGTTTCTTTCGAACGAAGAGAAATTAGTCCCACGATTTCTTTTTGTTCCAGTGTTTTCCATTTCATAACAGCAATACCAATACGCCGCTCCACGCTATTGTGATACAGGCGAGGAAAGAAACAGAAATCAAACCTGAGAGAATAGAAAGACTTCTATCCTCTCCGAATCAAACGGAAACAAGCGAGAATCGCATTTGTCAGAGTTCAGAAAACAGAAGTGAGCCTATACTTGGTTATAGGTTATGGTTAAACTCTAGAATCTCTGGTCCTAACAGAGAGTTAGCAAACAGAATGTTAAAATGTGAAATGTAAAGTTGAAGAAACGCAATATTTTTAACAGCAATTCATACTTTAACTTACAGTTATTTAACGTTATGTTTGGTGCATTTTAACAAAGGTTGAAGAAACCGGGCCTGTGTTTAATAACGACATTGGCAGTGTTGAATAAAGGAGAGTGAGGTGTAATGAGCAAATACCAATTCCAGCAGTGATTCTGTCATCAGCTAATATGCTTATCAGGTTATCACAGTCAAAATAAGACCGGCTCGTAATTATGAACAGCGCAGAACCCATTGGAAATTCCCTAGTCAACCAATCAAGCGCTTTTAATACTGCAAAATTAATATACATGCCAGCCTCCGATTACGCAAAGGTCAAACCTCACTGCATTAGCTTTGCGTTGGTGTAACAGTCGTGGGTTCGCATATCGGCAACAACATGCCTCTTTGTAAATTTGACCATCAGCCGCAGATGGTACACTGCACGGAGTCTCGTGTGTCCATCCAATAGCAAGTTAAAATTGTCAAAAAAATATCCTGTAGTCCTTAATCTGTCGTCTTCGAACCGGATGTCTTTTGTGTTGGAGCTTCATGTCTATAATACGTTCTAAAATAACGATCAATAGCCTTAATGCATGTTAACTCTACTAGCTATAGAATAAATGAAGGGTTCAGAACCATAGTGGGCCAAGCGCCATTTACTAAAACCGTAGAAAACAAGGGTTAAAATGAAGTTATCACCATAATTCAATGGAAACATATAGCAAGTAATATAAAGTATACACATTCAAACTAAATGATATGTCAATCTTCATTAAACTATGGTATTCACTTAACTTTAACCCTTGCTTTCTCAGTTTTTAATAAATGGCGCTTGCCCCATTATGGCTCTGAACCCTTCAAATGGCATCCTTCTCTTGTGATGTCGAAATTGTTTAATGAACTTATCCGAGATGATCAGCTGGTGCATGGACTTGAATATATAGATAAAACTTTAAGAGATTCTCTTTGCGACGGCGTAAAATGGAAGTTAATATAAGATATACTTTCTGAGAATTTTTTTATTAGTAAGACACTTTTCATCCGAAATTAGTACTAATAATAATTAGCAAATATCATACACCCATGATCTCTATTTGTAAACCGAGCACAAAATATAACAGCCAAACTAACACAACTGTAAATTCATTCATGAAACGGAGTAGCTTATTCTAAGTGCCGATTCATTCCTGATATAGCGTAGAATTTATTTTGGTACAGAATTAAAGGGAACTTATTTTAAATTTAAAACATAATTGGGAGTTTGTCCCAATCAAATTCAAACGTTTTCTACTGCGTAGGATAAAATTATAAATAAGACTGTGAAGTTATTATTAACGAAATTAATAGTTTAATGCAGAACTGGGGAAAGGAACTGGCCACAATAACCCATTATCTCCTGACTTAATTGCTCATGAGTGATGCCTCATTGGCTTCACTTATGAAGTTTCAACCTGTCCTCGGACAGTTGACTAAACAACATAGAATTATTTTACTTTTCATTGAGGATTTTCCAAGTTTTGTAAATCCCAGTTTTAATCGTTCATCTAATCCTTCTGGTTGCATATTATCACTTAATAATGGTAGATCTATTTTCTTTGCATTTGATTCGTAGAAATTACTTCTATAATGCTACTTATTGGCGTCACTAACATTTGATTATTTGAGGGGGGGACACTCAGGTTTTCTTCACACCCTTATCCGAGAGACCAGTCAGATCTTCATAAAACTTTGTAGTTTTTTACACTTCATTGAAATCATAATATACAGTAAGCTTATAAGTAGGATATTTCTCAGACCTGATTTATTTTAATTTTGTCGTAATTTTAAAATATTTTAAGATTTTCTTTGGTTCAGCTCAACTAGGTTTCGGATTGAAATAAAGATAACTCATAACTACTATTTACTACTTTAATAACTATTACTTATTTTCAATGTTATTATACTACATCAATAACTCCAGTGTTAATTTATTTTTTTTACTTGGGTATATAACGACGCTGTATCAACTATTAGGTTATTTAGATTCGATGGGATGGGTGATAGCGAGATGGCATTTGGTGAAATGAGGCCGAGGATTCGTCATAGATTACCCGACATTTGCCTTACGGTTGGAAAAATCTCGGAAAGAACCCAACCAGGTTATCAGCCCAAGCGGCAGTCGAACACACACCCGAGCGCAACTCCGGATCGGCAGGCAAACGCCACAGCCGACTGATCTACGCCGGTGTCTGTTAACTTGTTAATGCCCGTGAAATAGTAAAAGGTGAAATAGTATTTTTAGTCCCAAACACTTCCGAACATATTTTTCCTTGCATCATTATTGGAAATAGAAATATTAGCATCCTTCTTGTTGCCCGTCTCATCCAGTAGACCTAATTGTTTGTGACTGTGGTTAAGTCTTTCTTGTGTCATAGTTAACCGCAGGCAAGTTTTGAGTTTGTGTAGCGCACTGAAGTTTCTTTCTGCTTCACTGCTGGACGACGGACATATCAGTAAAAGCCGGACATTTTCCACATTTATGAATAGATAAGTACGTGGCCTCTTTCAGCATCTACTTCAAAGGTTCTTTATCATCATTTAAGCAGGAAATCTTGTTCTTTTGTGAAAGCAACTTTTAATGATGATGTGTCTATTTCAGAATAAGGTACTAACGCATCAAAATTTTCCTTTTTCATCAGGATATTTTTCAGCAAAATTTGGACCAGAGTAACAATGAGACAACTCAATTTCCTTCCCTACAGTCCTAACGGCCAAACGAGTTCACGCGCGAAGGATTATTGTCCAACGTCGTGTCACTATTCGCAGATTTCAAGTTTGTCGCAACCTTAATTAATTTCAGTACATAAGTAGGCTACATGGATAAATGGACTCCCTTTTTAAGATTAGGGCGGACTACATATTTTCAAATCACCGTGTCTCCAATTCAAAACCTATTTTTCAGCTTTTTCACTGACGAAATTATTTTCCCTCGAAACTGATTTTCGGAAAATTATAGTGAGAGAGGACGGATTACCCCCGGCTATGATGTCCATACTGTTACTAATAACTAGTATTTATAAGTGTGTGAGTCTTAAACTCTTACTGTCCCACAGGACAGGCCTCCATGTCCTGTAACAGAAATAACTTTACTTAATTTACTAATATGTTATATAAGAAGAGCAGTTTGGCTTCAGGAAGGGAAAAGGTACGAGAGATGTAATTGGACTGCTGCGAACAATCCGCGAAATATACCTAGAGAAGAATATACTCGTAGCATTTGTGGACCTAGAAAAGGCTTTTGACAGAATGCATTGGAATTCTTAAAAAAATGAGAGAAGGTTGTTCAGTAACCTTTATATGAAACGAGTTAAAGTAAGGATAGGAGAAGAAATGTCAGAAGAAAGCGAAATAGGGAGAGGAGTACGTCAAGAATGCCCTTTAACACCTACCCCGTTTAATATCTATTGGGAGGATTTATTGAATAACTGTTTTTAGAACATGGGAGGAGTAATAGTAGGAGGAAGAAGAATAAAATGTGTGAGATTTGCTGATGATATGGCGCTGTTAGCAGAAGAGGCTGTGATACTAAGAGATATGTTACTGCAGCTAAATAACAGCTCTGAGCAGTAAGGGATGAAGATAAATGCAAATAAGACAAAGATTATAATAATAATAATAATAATAATAATAATAATAATAATAATAATAATAATAATAATAATAATTTATTTATTTATTTAATCTGGCAGAGCTAAGGCCAGTAGGCCTTCTCTTCCGCCCAGCCAGACTCTAATTCTAATTAAATACATTTGCTTACATAGTTATTACATTATGAATATACGAAAAAAATAAAGAAGGTAAATTTGCGAAATCTAGACGAGACAGTAGAGCAAGTGGACAGCTTCAAATACTTGGGGTGTACTATAAGCAGTAACATGAGCTGCTGCCAAGAAGCCAAAAGGAGGATAGCAATGGCCAAGGAAGCTTTTAATAGAAAAAGAAGCATCTTCTGCGGACCTCTGGAAAAAGAACTAAGGAAGAGACTAGTAAAGTGCTTTGTATGGAGTGTGACATTGTATGAAGCAGAAACTTGAACATTATGACTAAGTGAAGAGAAGTGACTAGAAGCATTTGAAATGTGGATATAGAGAAGAATGGAGCGTGTGAAGTGGACAGACAGAATAAGAAATGAAACTGTGTCGGAAAGAGTGGGTGAAGAAAGAATGATGCTGAAATTGATCGTGAAGAGGAAAAGGAATTGGTTGGATATTTGGTTGAGAAGAAACTGCCTACTGAAGGATGCACTGGAAGGAATGGTGAACGAGAGAAGAGTTCGGGGCAGAAGAAGATATGAGATAATGGACGACATTAAGATATATAGATCATATGCGGAGACTAAGAGGAAGGCAGAAAATAGGAAAGATTGGAGATAGCTGGGTTTGCAGTGAAACATTTGCCCTTGGGCAGAACACTATGAATGAATGATATGAAATAACATTTTAGTATTTGAACGATTAATTACGATCGTCATGATTAGGGGAAGAAGAATATAAGAATCTACCTATTAATATTATCATTACTCTAAACGAAATAAAATTACAGGTCATAGAATTACAGGAAATTACATAAGAAAGAGACAATGGAATTCATTATATTAATGTTAATTTCCTCTATGCAGCATTTAAAATAAGTATTCAGTGTAAATTATAGAGTTTTCTCGAAATCGCATTTTTCACTCATGAAAAAATATAAAACAGCAGCGTAGCTAGGGCCCACACTAACAATTACAGGAAATGGAAGTTACATAATAGAATGAAAGAATATAGAAACAAGAAAGCACTGCAATTGTTATGTGACGTCGTATAATTCCTTATCTAGTTTTATGTTGATATTAAAACCAGGAATTCCATATACTTTTTCTTTCATTTCCTTTCTGAGCGTCTCCTGCGCTTATGAACCAGCTCTGGTTGTTTCCACTCGATTGCAAATTAAACGTTATCGCAATCACTCTAGCAACCAAGTCGCATAAACAATCGACGGAACAGAAGCGTTGCAAACTGCTCTCGGGCGAATGATCGCGGTAGACCCCGAATGTTAATATCACCTCCAAGAAACATAAAACTCGAGCTCAAAGAAGCGTCAAAACGTCATTATCGCACCGATATTTCATTTTGCTCGTTAGGCGCCGCCATTTTTTATTGTCGTCAGCAGTTCCATTGCAGACCGCATGGCGGCGAGCGTGATTGACCCGCTCCCTAATCTGTGTTCAGCTCATTTAGCACGGCGCATCAGCGCCACACACGAGCGCGTGCGAATTAATTAAAACCGCGGCGCGACAATGCCTGGGGCTCCCTCGTGGCCCCTCACCCACAAAACTCTCATTTGTTTTGCTTCCAAACTTTACTTGTCTCATCCACACACGCTCCCAACACGAAGCGGCACGGAGGAAGAGTTTCGTGGCTCGTTAAAGGTGATTTCCCAACATACAGAACGCTTCTACCCTTTTGTTACACTCCCACTGCTATGGAAGAGTTGTTACGCAAGTAGGTAGGCATTCCATAAGTAATCAACGTCACAATTTCGCGGCATTCTACTGGTCTCCTCCTGAAGAAGCTCCAATCGCAAACAACTTACTGCCGTTAAATGAGACGCTCAGCGCACAAATGGCCCAATCCACAATATTATATTTCCACTTTATCTCTTTGCAACAGTGCGCGAAATGCGATACACAAACGAAACTTGTGTTAAAATCTTGTGGAAAAACTGGATATGTTGATTACGCCGAGTTACACTTTGAAGAGAACAATGCGAGGAGCTTTTAAGGGGTTAGGTACAGCTTACAGCAGTAAGTTTTTGAAAATATTCAACATTTTTTTCCTCCATTACTCTCTCTTGTACAATAATGAAAAATTAGTATGTGTAAAACACAGTCCTCCTGGTATATGAAAAAAAAATATTTTTACGATAAAAAAATATAAATATTTACTTCCTCCCCCCCCCGTAAATTCAGTTCACTGTGCAGCGCTGAAGCTTTTCCCACATAACTAAAAAACTATCCACCATTCTGTGATGAAAATTTTTGTGTGTATTTATGCATGTCATATCTACAATATGATGCAATTTCACTTCTCTACCTTTGATAAATTGCCCAAAAAAAAAGAAATAAATTCATTTTTAAGAAGTGTCAAATATCAGTATTTTCTTCTAACACAAAATAAAAATATATATTATTTATTAAGGAATGTAGTTGAAAGAGCATGGTTGAGTTTCAGCAATAAAATAAAAGAGACAGAGCATGAAAAATTCACACGTTTCTGAGTTATGAGGGAAACGCTTCATCACTGCACAGTAAACAGTGAAAATTTTGAATTTTGAAAAAAAAAATATGTATAAATATTTTTTTTTTTAATCGTAAGAATATTTTTTTCACATAGCGGAAGGACAGTGCTTTACACATACGAGTTTTCATTATTGTACAAGATACAGTAATGGAGGAATAGTACATTATGCAACGAGCCTATAATGAAGGTAATTAAGAAGCGAGTATGGATATTTATGAAACGAGCGCAAGCGAGTTTCATAATTTTCATACGAACTTCTTAATTACCATTATAGGAGAGTTTCATACGACTTTTTATGCTCGACCATATTTCTAACTTGATATTATTAATTTTCTTTGTATCTGACCTTGTTGTGAGATGTGCGCAGACGCGAAAGTATTGATTTTTTCCGAGGAACAGATGTTCACATTGACCTTGCTAGGCCATAAGAACCTACAGAGATAACATTGAAATTAAATTAGACATTGAAAAACGAGATGACAAATTGAATTTATTTGAATATTATTTACAATTAACGCTAATTATTGTAGTAACAGAACATAACCTTCTGCGAAAGTATTGGATTTCCAGCCTCCGTGATTTTTCGCTAATTCTTTTTCGATTGCATATCCGAGAATAATCGATACTTGCGGTTTTATAACGGTAGAAAGCTGGCCTGTCATTGGCTGAACAGTTGTAACCTGAGTCGTCATTGGCTGAAAGACCTGACCTTTAATGAGTAGGTGTACTTTAATGACATGCATTAAAGGTCTGCTACCAGCTGTATAATTACTACATTTCGGCATGGTCGAGCAAAAAAACACTTTAAGCAATAAACTCAATGTGCAAATTTTTTTAGCTGGGTCATTTGAGCGCCTCAAATAAAAGCACAGAATAAACTAGGTCCTCAATTATGTGTGTAATTGTAATGCCTCATTAATGACAATTTCAAGTGAAGAGAAGCGACTAGAATCATTTGAAATGTGGATATGTAGAAAAATGGAGCGTGTGAAAGTGGTATACAGAATAAACGGAATTTGCTTGATTAGTGGATAAGAAGAAATTGCCTAATGAAGGATACACTGTAAAGGAAGGTGAACGTGAGAAAAGTTCTGGACAGAAGAATATATAAAATGATACACAACATTAAGATAATATAGGATCGTATGCGGAGACTAAAAGGAGGGCAGAAAATAGAAACTATTTAAAAATGTTGCGTTTACAGTGAAATACCTGCCCTTGGGCAGAAAACTATGAATGAAAAATCATAATTTCTATAGCTGTTATCAAATGTTTTCCTCGAATTTAATACTGCAGGAGACCAAGGCCGTGAAACGCTTTAAGTTAGTAATTTAAATATCTACTCTTAATTTATGCCTACAGGTACAAGTATGGATGCAAAGTGATCCAGAAGAAATCAATAATTGACGTTCATGATGACGAATTAAGTATCTTATTGAATAATGATACATGTGATCTTCTTTTAGCAACTATTTATTTATTCTTATATTCGCAAAATAGTATTATTAAATATCTCATAAGGTTTTCAGTTTCTTTCGAAAAATTCACACGAAATTATCGACGAAATAGGATATTTTTGATATTATAATATTGTTAAGTCTAAGGATATGAGAAATATGTTAACAATGACAACTGTAATTATGATTATGATGATGATGATTTGATGATAATACAGAATGTGTAAAAATTAACTTATCCCATCTCCTCTTTTCTACAGAATAGGCTACTCCTAAAGTAAGTCTGCCCGTTTTTCTTCAGAGTGATTGAACGCGTAGATAGAGAGGATTAAGCCACACAGTGTGTTCATCTTTCGCTTAGAAACGAATAGCCAGCCATTGAATTGTCGCTAATATCTCCAAAGGACTTCACCTAGCTTACGTAGTACGGTATAGCTCAAAGTTTTGTGCTGTGCTGCATTTATTGAATTAATCCAAGTATCTCGCCCCACGCCTCGTTTGGTGACCAGCTCAGTGTGACGGTCATTGTTATCTGTGATTGTTGAGAGATATCAAAATACTGGGGGGAAATAAAGTTACGTACGTCACTGCTAGTCTCAGCAAAATCTGTCTGAAATATTTGTGGTTACTAGATAGAAATTTGTGATTAATACCAAAAATAAAAATTTATGTTATGTTCATGCAAGAATCTAATTTTCTTAGATAATTTTGTTCTTTTTATGGGAAATGCCTGTTATTATTCGGTTGAGAAGCTTTTATCATCTAGTCTGCTGTCAAAAAATCTGAAAGTTAGAATTTATAAAACAGTTATATTACCGGTTGTTCTTTATGGTTGTGAAACTTGGACTCTCACGTTGAGAGAGGAACATAAGTTAAGGATGTTTGAGAATAAGGTTCTTAGGAAAATATTTGGGGCTAAGAGGGATGAAGTTACAGGAGAATGGAGAAAGTTACACAACACAACTGTACGCATTGTATTCTTCACCTGACATAATTAGGAGCATTAGAACCAGACGTTTGAGGTGGGCTGGGCATGTAGCACGTATGGGCGAACCCAGAAATGCATATAGAGTGTTAGTTGGGAGGCCGGAGGGAAAAAGACCTTTAGGGAGGCCGAGACGCAGGTGGGAAGATGATATTAAAATGGATTTGAGGAAGGTGGGATATGATGATAGAGAATGGATTAATCTTGCTCAGGATAGGGACCAATGGCGGGCTTAGGTGAGGGCGGCAATAAACCTCCGGGTTCCTTAAAAGCCAGTAAGTAAGTAAGTAAGTAAGTAAGTAAGTAAGTAAGTAAGTAAGTAAGTAAGTAAGTAAGTAAGTAAGTAAGTAAGTATGTAAGTAAGTAATTTTGTTCTTTTAGTCGAAATGGAACAATAATTTATATTCTAAAATTTAAGAAACTTTCACATCTCCTGAATAAACGTCAAATAAAATTGGAAAAAGAATATAAATGCCATGTGACTGGAGAATAAACTCACTTGAGAATGCTTCACGAAAAGGACATCTGAAATGCAATTTATTTTATTTTATTTTGGGTTTTATAATAATTCATTATAATTATTTTAAGAATTATAATTACTTATTTCCTTCTGATTAGATTACACAGATGACGTGTACTCATTTATTTATTTAACCCGGTAGAGATAAGACCATCGTGCCCTCTCTTCCCCTCTACCAGGGGATTACAACTACAATAATAAGAATACAATTAAAATTCTAATTACAATTAATATTAAATTTACAATTACGATTACAATAAAAATCAAAGTACTAAAAGATTACCTGATTAATAAAGTCTAGAGAATTTATTGTAGAATTTAAGAACAAAGAAAGACTTTTTTTTACTGGAATACAAATTAAACGTAGAATAATTAAGTTATATAATGGTAAAATTATCGAAGACTCAAGTATTTTATGCCAAAATAAGAGAACTACTGTATTTACAAGAAGCCATGTCTGAACGAGTCTATATTACCGACCAAGTGCTTAATAAGTTTACGTTTGATTTCAATTTTATTTCGACACTCAGTGATGCTAGCAGGTAGCGAACCCGGAGTCTTAGCAGATCTGTTGTGAAAGACGGTAAATATGAGATAATATCCTACCCAACAATATTTTCTAAAATGAAACGAGTTTTTTAAGTAGATTAATTTTGCTTCAGGGAGTGAAAAGGTACGAAAGATGTAATTGGACTGCAGTGAACAATCGACGAAAGAAACCTAGAGAAAAATAAAGAAGTGTATGTAAGAGGAATAGGCGATTTGCATCTTTATTAAAGGTCGTGAGTTCACGGAGACCCATTGGGTTGCGGCAGGATAAGACTTCCAACATTCCTATACTTCGTCCCATAATGTCTGACAGGGATAGACCTTAAAGAATATGAAGGTGATTTATATTCGTATGCTGATGATACTGTTTTACTTTTTAGTGGAAAAACTTGGACTGATGCTTATTATAATGCAAATTGCGGCTTAAAGTTAATAAAAAATGGTTCGATTTAAATTCACTTGTAATTAATAAAGATAAAACAATAGCTATCCCATTTTCTTTAAATAAGGTAATAAACCAATTTCATCTATACTACAAATTAAAATGCATAATTCTGATTGTTCCGATATAAATTGTAATTGTTCAGTTATTAATGAAGTTAATGACGTTAAATACTTGGGTATAATTAATGATAATCATTTAAAATGGAATAATCATATTCATTATATTTGTAATAAATTGCGTAAAACATTATGTTAATTTGTTACTCTAAGAAATATTTTGTCAATTAACTGTTTACGTGTAATTTATTTAACATTATTTCAATCTATATTTATGTATGGTATTATAGGTTGGGGTGGAACTTATAAATCCAACCTTTATCCGTTACTTTTACTACAGAAAAAAGTATTAAAAATTTGTTTAAAAAAGCAGAAAGATTACCCAACTGAATTGTTGTTTAAACATTTCAAAATTTTCAATATTAAACAAAATAATGTATTATTTTATTTTGTTAAAATATTTTCATAGAAATTTTAGTAACTTTGAAAGGTATATACCGTACATACAGTAAATATAGAACTAAAAATGATTAATTCTCTGCGTTTGTCTGAACTAAAATGTAAAACCAATGGAGCTTTTTATCACAGAATGAGTCAAGGTCCTAGATTATTAAACAAATTTTATTCCAATAATATTTCAACCACGAATCCTCTCCAAATTAATAAAAAAATAAACAAATTTTTATTGGATTTATATTTTGGGTTTAAACATATTAAACACTATTTAATCTGTATTCACTCTCAATTTTTATTTTATTTTTGTCTGTATTGGAATCCCCTCCTGAGCACGAGTCTTACTCATTCAGGAGTGGGCTAGTTTATCTTTCATTGTATTTATTAATTTGTATTCATTTCAAACTTACTAGCAATAAAAATAAATAAAATAAAATAAAAAAGTAAAGATTTAAACATTTCCGGCAGAGAAGGAAAGAAATTATAATTGCTATTCAACCAATGGCAGAGGTCTCATTCCGCGCTTGACTTGAAGTTGGGCGGGGGTGAGACCTTTGCCGTTGGTATACTTCTTTCCTCTGCCGACAATGTTTAAACCTCCTTTCAGATATTATGAAACAAAGTATGTAATTGGAGTAGGGATGTCAGTCGTACTACGTGCTTACCTCTTTTACTCCTTAGAATTCATTTTATGTTAGAGGCTGAGTGAAAGCGCAGAAGCCTAATAGAGACAAAAGTAGACTATTAAATCAATGGAGAATCTACTGCACGCTCCCTAAATATTATAATACGTTACTCATTAAAAATTAGGGGGCTTTCATATCGTTGATTCAAACTATGTTGATTATATGATACGATATTAAATCATGACAACGCTAAAACTGACAAGAAATCTGCTGTTCACTTCATTTAATTTATAATTGAACATTATAATGCATTTTGTTGTACTGCACCAGTACAATACATGTTAAATGTGTTGTGATTTATAGCATAGAAAACTGTTATCACCAAAAGTGGCATCAGGAGACCGCGGGTAGAGCCTCTGTTAGCTGCACTTGCGTCTGTCTTGCACTCTGAATAACGTGATCGCTGTTTCAAGCTGCGACGTGCGCGTCTCGTTTGTTTTCGCTGTGTTTAAGCGTGGTCGACATTAATATCACTCCTGCAGCTCCTTCCCTCTTATGAACCGGAGAAGGAAACGAATCGCAAACGGAAATAAAAGAAGTAGAAGAATGGCAGTGTGACACGAGTCGAATGCGACCCGTGCAGCAGCGGGTCCGGCGTCCTTCCAAATGTAGGTACTCCACTTTCAAATTGGAGCCACGCGTGTGACGTCATACCCGTCGCCATTTTGTTAATGACACAAGTACAGGATGGAGAAAAGTTTCGCGTCTTGATGTCTAGAGAATGATCTATATGAAAGAAGAATATACGGCGGTGATTCATTCATCGCCCGACTGGAGGAGCGTGACTCTCGGTCTGATACAGTATTCCCACATCAAAGTAGCAGTAATTAAGAAATTTCCATTTGAGGACCATTTTAACAAAACTCAACAAACGCATTTTTTTTTATTTAGAATTGCGGTTTTGATTAGATTAGATTAGATTAGATTAGATTAGATTAGATTTTATTAAAGTCATGAGTATTATACAAATACTATGGACAAAGTCATAATAAAACAGAGTGAATAAAATTATATTAAAAGCATAAGTTATTAACGGAGGACTCAAAGTATTCACGTACGGTCTTACTAATAAAAACTCTATATACAGACGTTTAACTGTCTTATACTTATACAATGAGTAGCTCGTTTATAAGTCGTGTGTAAATTCCTTACTAATAATCACTACATACGTCGTGTATAACAGTATGACTGTTACACAGCTACGTCATAGTTTCGTCATTACTTCGTTACGAAAGGTAATAGAATATCTGAGGTTCTCTATTGCATCCGGTAGAGCGCTCTAGTGTGGCGTGTTAAATATCGATAGTACAACTGGCTCTAATCGATTACCACAATACATTTTGGTCAAATAGTACAAGCTACGGCAATATTATTGTAGTAATTCTATGATCTTTGGTTTGTTCTTCTGTGGTTACAAGGTAACCATCATCATAAAATGACAGTCGATACGAACAGCTGTTAGAGGGGCGGCCATTTTTTCGCTATATACAACGCTTAAACAAGGGGTTTCGTGTATATATAACTACTGCAAAGCAATTCCCATTGTATAGTTACAGCCTGTTTATACGTCCATCGCTTATTCACGGTTTATTAGTAACGTTTTCTGTCTCAACTCTGCATAAGTCTCGCATAAAAACTATACACGGTTTATTAGTAAGACTGTAATACTATAAAAGGGATGATTAATCATCCAGCATTTTAAAACATTCTTAAATGTATTACAGCTAACAGTGTGTGCAGACTTATGTAAACTATTAAACATAGATACTGCCATGGACATAAATTGTTTTTAGTTGTTTCCAGTCTAATATTAGATTCAGTGGAGTGAAAATTGTATCTTGTATTATAATTATGATGATCAGATCTATGATAATAATTTGCTAAATTTTTCTTTACCTTCAGCAAAGAAGTGAAGATGTAAAGATTAATAACAGTCAGAATAGCCTCATTTATGAATAGTGGCTTACAGTGCGCACCATAAGCAGAACCAGTTAAAATACATAAGGTTCTTTTTTTTTTTTTTTTTTTTTTTTTTTTTGCAGATGGAGAACATTAGATACACTAGAACTATTTCCCCACACAGAAATACCATAGGTTATTATACTATTGAAAAAGGCAAAATAAGCACTTCTTACATATGTTATAGGCACCAATGATTTCAATTTGCTTAATAAATAAATAACCCTTGAGAGTTTAGTACAAACATAATCAATATGTGGGGCCCAGGATAATTTGGGATCCAGTACAATTTCTAAAAGTTTGGCAGATGGCTGAGAGTTGACGGATTCTGGTCAATTGTAATGAGAGGAAAATGATGCAGTGCTCATATCACAAAACTCAACATTTTCCGTTGGAAAGAGTGCCTCAATGTAGAGAGTTTTCTCAAAACTCAACATCTCCATTTCTTAAATTTTCACAAAACTCAACATATCCTCTAACTTAACATTTCACACTTCTATCCATCCTCTTTCACAAGCTACAATATATTGCAAGAATATAATACATTTGCATTTTGAGAACAGTGCCACACTTCGAAGCTCAAATATTATATAATCTTTTGTTGTTTCCGCGTTAATTCAGTATAAGTCTGGCCGCTGTTGTAAGTCCATGTATACTGTGAGTAGTGATGAAAAATGGATAAGAACCCTTACTATTCAAAATCTGTTTAAGGGGTTAGGTACAGCTTACAGCAGTAAAAATTTGGATATATTCAACATTTTTTCCCTGCATTACTGTATCTTGTACAATAATGAAAATTGGTATGTGTAAAACACTGTCCTTCTGCTATATGAAAAAAAAAATATACGATTTAAAAAAAATTATATTTTTTTCAAAATTCACTTCACTGTGCAGTGATGAAGCTTTTCCCACATAACTCAAAAACTATCGAACATTCTGTGATGAAATTTCTTGTGTGTATTAATGCATGTCATATCTACAATATGATGCAAGATCACTTCTCTATCTTTGATAGATTGTCTGATAAAAATTAAATTCATTTTACGAAATGGTCAAATATAGTATTTCCTTATAACACAAAATAAAAAAAAAATATTTATTGAGGAATGTAGTTGAAAGAGCATGACATTCTAAACATGAGTTTCAGCAATAAAATGAAAGAGATAGAAATTGCAAAAGTTAACAAGTTTATGAGTTATGAGGGAAAAGCTTCATCACTGCACAGTGAACTGCCACCATTTTGAAATATATATATTATACAATATTTTGTTGTTTCCCGCGTTAATTCAGTATAAATCTGGCCGCTGTTGTGGGTTGGTATATTTTATATTTATAATTTTTGGGTTTGTTATATATTCCTTTATTGGTGGGTGATTTTTATATTAATAATTTATTTTATTTGTGTATAATTATAGCATTTTCAGTTAAGATACCAATATTTTTAATTCACTTATGATTACCTAAGACATGTATTCTGTGAGTAGTGATGTAACATGGATAAGAACCCTCACTATTCAAAATCTGTTTAAGGGGCTAGGTACAGCTTACAGCAGTAACATTTTGAAAATATTCAACTTTTTTTTTCCACCATTACCGTATCTTGTACAATAATGAATATTAGTATATGCAAAAACACTGTTCTTCTGCTATATGAAAAAAATATTTTTATGATTTAAAAAAATTACTTATATATACCTCTAACGAGTGGCGCGAAGCTGTTAAAATGACTTCACACGTGTCTTCCGTACGTTCCGTTCCGGGCAGGACTCGGGACAACATCCTCTGTCGGCGATGCCACAGAGAGCCAGAAACACTTGCACATGTCCTGGGCTCTTGTCCGCACGGTGAAGTACTCCGTAACTCACGACACCATAGAATTCGTTCGATGATCGCCGAACAGTTTAGATCAATAAATTTTCAAGTGTTCGAAGAAGTTCACTGACTGGCAGACAATGGCAGTACAAGAAGAATAGACATGATTGCCATCCCGCCAAATAACAACAATGGCTACATAATCGATCCCACCGTTAGATTTTAAAAACAAAAGAGCCAACCTGAAGATGTAAATAGGGAAAAAAACGACATCTATGTACGTACCGTTCCATATTTCATGGACAAATACGGTCTACAACAAATTGAAGTAATAGGCCTTATGGTTGGAGCGCGCGGAACTATTCCCGGTTTCTTCTTCCAGACCTTGCAACGTTTCGGCCTACAGAGGAAGGCAATTGATGACATCGTTCTTGCAGCTCTGAGAGAATCAATATTTATACTCCTAAACCATCTCTACGGTCAACAGTGATCTTCAACTAATTAATTAGTAGCTACTTATTTATTCAGTAATTTCTTGTCATTGTTGTAAGACTCCCTTCAACTCAAACATATGTATATTATTTATACTTCCAACTGCCTATTGCTCAATATGCCAATATGCTCTGTCTCTGTGGCAGCCTGTTAATACAGGGAGCTGTTATCTTTTAGATAAATGAATAAATATATATATATATATATATATATATATATATATATATATATATATTTTCAAAATTCAGTTCACTGTGCAGTGATGAAGTGTTTCCCACATAACTAAAAAACTACCCAACATTCTGTGATGAAATTTTTGTGTGTATTTATGCATGTCATATCTACAATATTATGGAATATCACTTCTCTATTTTGATAGATTTTCTGATAAAAAATTAATTCATTTCAAAAAATGGTCAAATATCAGTATTTTCTTATAACACAAAATACAAAATATATTATTTATTAAGGAATGTAGTTGAAAGCGCATGATATTGTGAACATGTGTTTCAGCAATAAAATAAAAGAGATATAACATGTGAAAGTTAACAAGTTTACGACTTATAAGGGAAAATCTTCATCACTGCACAGTAAACTGCCACCATTTTGAATTTTCAAAAAATATATAAATATTTTTTTTAAATCGTGAAAGTATTTTTTCCATATAGCAGAAAGACAGTGTTTTACACATACCAATTTTCATTATTATACAGGGTACAGTACTGGAGGAAAAAAATGTTGAATATTTCCAAAAATTTTACTGCTGTAAGCTGTACCTAACCCCTTAAGCTACTTAAAGAGACAGGAAGAGTAGGAAGAGAATACGTTAATCTAAGAGTAAGAAATAGACAGTTGCGCCTAAAAATAACGACATTCATCCAAACTAAACTGTAATCATTGAGAACAGGAAAAAAAAAAGAAAGAAAAGAAAACGTGCTGCACTTCGATGTAAAATTTCAGGTAAAAAGTGAATGGTGCTGGAGGTAATAAGCAATGACGGAAGAACTAATAGAGATGCTCTGTAAGGAGAGAAGTCGTAGCTGGCGTTACCCGAGTCATCTCTATAATAAGAAGCTGTTAATGAAGTCGAAGTGTCGCCTTCAAGAAGAAGTAGACTTAACTCGTTAGAACCGTATAAATAAATAATTTACAATTTAGTTGGGGATGTTCGCTCTGAGACATGTATTTTAGACAAATAAATCCTACAAGAGGCATTTCCTTAGTGATGAAAATCTAGATATAGTCTCTTCACTCGAAGCAAGCAGTAAAAAATCCTCAAGACTTACAGCATAGCAAAGTAACAAACATTTAGACCTATAATACTATATACTGGCACATATTACATGTGTAGTTTCTTCCGTAAGACGATCGAGTCCAGATTTCTGTACAGAGAGTGATACCAGGACTCAGTTTCCAGTAACTCGATTTCCAAGATTACTTTTCGTACGATTGAAACGTGGTTTAACCAAGTTACTGTGATAAGCACTGAAGTAGCATGTGTTAAGCATCTGAAAATTCTTATGCTGTGCTTGAGAGATTTATACTTAAACGTAATAATTTTATGTATCACTTGTTTCGAAAGTCAGCTTCAACAGCAGGGAAGATCATCGTGTTAACCAAACGTTACACCTACAGTTTGAATGATCGTTCACTTCTTCTGAGGCACGTGTACGTGAGGCCAGCAGTTGGCTGATCGTCTAGGCTCTCTATGGCCGGTCGCGTCACAGAAATAAAAATTATTTATTATTGTACAACATTTCAGAAAAAAATTACTATAATACATCCTGTAAAAAAAAATCCATCTGAAGATTACTCTCTGCATTTGTTTCTTGTATATATCTATTTGTATTCTGGTGGCGTGGTAGAGAAGGACTGATGGCCTTAACTCCACCAGATTAAATAAATAAATAAATAAATAAATAAATAAATAAATAAACGAACGAACAAACAAACAAATAAATAAATGAAAAAATAAACAAATAAATGAAAAATAAACAAATAAATAAATGAACAAATAAATAAGTAAGTAAATAAAATAAATAAATGAATAAATAAATAAATAAGTAAATAAATAAGCATATAAATAAATAAGTAAATAAAATAAATAAATTAATAAATGAAAAATGAATGAATAAATAAATATATATAAGTAAATAATTAAGAAAATAAATAATTAAGTAAATGAATAATGTTGTTTTAAAACACAATCTTTGAAAGACATTCACATTACACGAGCTTAGGCAAAAATCCATTTTAAATAAAAATTGACAACGGATTTAAGGAAATGTCTACGATTGCGTGAAACGTCTGTACTCGAATTGAAGTAATAAAATGAAATACGCACTTTCTTTAACACTGTTCTGTATTGTATTTCATTTGATATTCATGTTGTACATGCATAACCCATAATTTACCTAATATATCCATGTTATTGCGCGGAAAAATGAACCAATGAATGAATGGAGAAATGGGAAGAGTAACTTAACATTTAAAAGATACACAAAAACACGTTCTTGCAAGAGAAAATTGAGGCTGAGAAGAAATATTATACATGTGGGCTCCAAGCCTGTTCGCCACTTATCAGAGAATTTTGAAGGGGAAAGTCGAAAATGAATGTAACCTAACAGCTACCAAATGAGGGGAGCGGTGAAGCATAACAGAACAGCAACAGGGCAGGATCGCTGAAGATGTTAAAAGCCTGCACACCGAGTGGGACGCCGTAGTCCTCGCAACAGAAGGGATCCGAGCCCTTGTACTGTGCGAGTGACGCTCGAGTAAGACCCGTTACACACTTGAAGAGATCTCGCTAGCCAGAAATGTGTAGCGAGAAAAGTCAAAGTTTGATAACATGGATTCAAACGGACGTCCACACACTGGAAGAGATTCTCGTTCGAGGCGAAAACCTCGAGCGAGTTTCTCGCTGAAATCGATAGCTCAGCGAATTTTCTTGACACATTTATCAAAGATGTTTGACATTTACACTCTTTATGACGACTGAATGTAGAAAAAGATGAAGTAATATCACAGGTGGCGATGAATTGTTTTTGTTTTTGTATATATGAATTTTATTATATTGTATTAATAAAATTCATACATAAAAAACGAAATAATTTTGAATTGTATTCTCATAGTTATGAAACAAAAGGTATGAATTCTTTAAGACTGTTTGAACCAAAATGCAACACTGTTACAGTATTTAATCATAGTAGTAATTTAGGCCCAAGAATATATAACAAATTTATATTTAAATATCCTAATCTTGTCAGTTATAATAGTTCTAGTGTTAAATTTAAAAAGTTATGTATGGATTTTATAAAAATTGAAAAATTGTAAATTTAAATTTATATACTATAACTGCACAGTAAACATAAGACAAATTGTATTGTATAATTATTAATTTCAATTCAGGAATCCGCCCCTGAGCACGAGTTCTACTCTTTCAGAGGCGAGCTAAAGTTTTTCTATATATATATATATATATATATATATATATATATATATATATATATTATATTTTATGTTACAATTATTAGCAAAATAATAAATAAATAAATAAATAAAAATAAATAAATTTCAGTCAGAAACTTACTAAGTTGTACGATGTTACCCGTAGGCCTATTTATATGATACACGGGATGAAAACTATAAAAACACGAAACTTGAAGAAAAAATCTGTTGGCAAATATGAGATGATCTGAAAATAATTAGGGCTGTATTTTATTTTGATGAGATTTCATAGTAGGCCTATTAATTATAATATTTGAAATAATGTATCTATATGTCTTAACAGTTTACATAATTTTAATCAGAACATAGCAAAGAACCCTCTATCATATCATGAATGGCAAAAAACTGAGGTCTATTCTACCTGAAATATCGCCTAAACATATCATCATCCAAATAGAAATCAGCGATCGAAACTCGCCCTTATCTTCGTGAGATACAATGTGATTTCCAAATATTTCTGGCTTTAATGTTAGGTCTACTTTTTCTTTTCATTAACATTTTGATTAGAATCCACGCCAAATCGCAATCTTGTATGACGAGTCCCATTCATTCCCTGAAATTTAGCAGATGATTTGCTTCATCTTATGTAAACATGAGCATATTAATTTCTTTCACTGAGTGCTAAATTAAAGAGAGGAGAAACGATCTTGTCTTTAAGGAACTTGTTGCCTTCCGATATCATGTTACTCTTTATACAGTTCTCAACAGAATGTCAGTCAGTACGCCACTGTCGAGACGTAGCGAACTCTGAAGTCTGGAAAAGGAACACTTTGTAGAGAGCGGATGGTTACGGTCTGCACTGGGCCGAGACGTCAAGCTCCCTACATGACGACAAAACGAAGGCTGAGAATTCTCGATGCGCGTGTCCGGTGAATTGAGAGCCAAGTGCATAACAGCAGCGACATCCCAATCTGTGGTATGCAAGTGCAGTCTTCGTTATACACAGTGAGCATCCACAAACAACCGTCTAAATTTGTGTGATGCTTTTGGATTAATGCATATTGTCGGGTATAGAAACATTTAACGTTTAGAGCTACGTATGTATCAGCTCTACCAACACACAAAGTGAGGAAAGAAAAATCTACAAACCGACCTGTTGGGTGCTGAAGACTAGGTTTTGATAAGGACTCCAAAAAATAAAATTTTCCTCATTTATTTCTTTGGGCGGAGAACTACATCTCTGTACTCGCCACAATAGGTCGCCAACCGCTCGATAATAATGTAAAAAAAGTGTTATTTTAGAACCCCTTACGACTTTTGAATAAATAAACATAGCGAAATGAGAACTATACTACGGTGTAGACAAAAGAATCCAGCGACAATAGGCCTAAACATTTCACCAATTCGCTATTCATTCTAATAAGAGTATGACATGGCTACATAGTTTTGAATGGTTACAGATATGTTAAGCGTTTCTGTAATTCAACCAACGCGGTGGAGTTGAATTCCATTTCTGAGCTGGGGCAAGCTGTACGACGATACGCCAAGATAACTAGCATTCTTGAATTCCGATTGCATGCATGTAAGGTGGTGTGAAAAGACGAGGTAAACCATAACGGAGAAATAAATAAATAAATAAATAAATAAATAAATAAATAAATAAATAAATAAAGAAGAGACAGAAATAAAAGAAGAAAGAAATAAAGAAAAAAGGAAGAAAGAAATCATAAAGAAAGAAAAGAGAAATATATAAATAAAAATAAAGAAAAAAGAAATAAATGAAGGAAAAAGAAAGAAAAAAGAAAGAAATGAAGGAAAAAGAAAGAAAAAAGAAAGAAATAAAGGAAAAAGAAAGAAACAAAGAAAGAAATAAAGGAAACAGAGAGAAACGAAGAAATAAATAAAGGAACAAGAAAGAAATGAAGGAAAAAGAAAGAAAGAAATCATAAAGAAAGAAAAGAGAAAGATATAAATGAAAGAGAAAGAAAAAAGAAAGAAACAAGGGAAAAAGAAAAAAAGAAAGAAATAAAGGAAAAAAAAGAAATGAAGGAAAAAGAAAGAAAAGAAGAAAGAAATAAAGGGAAAAGAAAGATATAAATGAAAAAGAAATAAAAAAGAAAGAAATGAAGGAAAAAGAAAGAAAAAAGAAATAAATGAAGGAAAAGGAAGGAAAAAGAAAGAAAAGGGAAATAAATAAAGAAAAAAGAAAGAAATAAAGGAAAATAAAAAAAAATGAAAATGAAAGAAAGAAAGACACATGTTTCACTACCAGAAAGTGCTTCCTTATGTTTAAAATCTTGCGAATCTCAATGCACAGAAAAATTAATTTGGTAATACGCGTTATCAGCAGCCATTTTAATTTATTCTAAAAAAGATCATTACAAACGAAGGTGGTCAGATGGAAAATCATCCGGGGTAGTTAGTCCCGTCATAATTGTGAGACTTTTAACCGAGCGATGTACAAAATATCGGGAGTGTGGTTTGCAGAGTCAGACTCTTAGCTCAAGAATGCAGGAGTGTCATGTTAATACAATATTAAAATGGTGATATAAGTGTTGTTTGGTCCTGTTATTCAATCAACTTTTAAGAACTGTTACCTAAAAAGTAAGCTATTTATATCATTCCTTTCATAAATAAGATCTTTTCATCCTACGTAATATGAAAATTTATGCTATTACACTCTTACTACGTCATACTACTTTTGACCAATAAAACGGTACTAAAGGACGTATTTCAACCAATCATGGCTGCTTATCGCACAATTTTATCGCGTCCCTAGCATTTGTTTAATTTTATCGCGTCCCTAGCATTTGTTTCTATGTTTGCCAACATTTGAAACTGCGCTGGTCTGGACGTCAAATATATATATATATATATATATATATATATATATATATATATATATATAATTACAAACCACTCCAGTCGATGCACAGCAGTTTCAAATATGACTCGCATTGGCATTCAAGAACAAGAATTAATAAAAGTCACTGATCATATCTATGCATCTTCTGAAATCCGATTTACAAATAAATGAAGAGCACCATTCGGAAATCCTGAAAAAGTTGAGTACACCATGTAGGCCTAAATCAACGAGTTCCACTTCTATTACGCACACGTCCAATATAACATCAATTGAACCACCAACCACATTCAAATTTGAAAATTGTACATTCAATAATTATTCCTTTTAAAATTATTCATGTTTATTTTTTATGTCATCGTTGTTAATTAAAACTTTTCTAACACTTGTGTATATTAGTTAGGTTATGTTATAGCTTCTGCTATATGATATTATGGATAGTCACGTATCAGAGATTGTTTAATATTAAGATTTATTGAAAATCATCTGTCAAGTGACGTTGATTACTGGGATTCGGATAATTGAAGTGGAATGCAACTGTTTTAATAATAAAAATGAAACTGAATCAACAAAGCCTTCTTGACTAGTAACATTGCCATCGTGTATAATAGATCGAGAACTTCTCGACGGAAGGCATTGCTCACTACTGCCATCTAGCATGCATCTATCGTAATATTTGTAATGTTGAGATGGTACAATAATACATTTGAAGACAGTTGTATTTTCGTAAGTCAATTAATATTTTATTGTATTGGAGTACTTCGTTACTTCTAATCTTTATATACTTTCTTCTAATCGTGTAATAGTCAATTAAATCCCACTCGAGTTTTGATTTTCTCTAGATAAATCAAAACGTCTAGTGAGATTACTGTTGATAAATACTTTACACATATAACATGAGATTACATGTGGGATACACTTAGTACGCGAGGAAAGGACGTCTTCGAAAAATCACCTTAAAAAACTGTGTGTAACTACACTCTTGAGAAAGATTGGCTGTATTCATTATCCAGTCTTACATTGAACAAATTCAGAAAATAGCTAACTCACCATTCACCACCATGAGCATCGGCATAAATGAACTTACCTGAAACAAAGAAAAAATATATATAAACCATTAGTTCAACAGTTGTGAAGGAAGATAAAGGAACAAAATGAAAAATACGAAGGAAAAAATGTTAGGTTACAGTATTCTAAGTTTATAATATTTTAAAACGTTTATGGACTGTTGACGTAATACCAAACAAGTTATTATAAGGTAAGTCAGAGAATTTGTTCGGTGCGATACCAGCAAAGGAAGTAAGTTCCATTGTCGTTCATGCAGCACAAATAAAAAGGATTTTATTATTGTGATGTACTGAGGTACATATGATATTTCCGTGCAGGAATTCTGCATTATCACATGATGAAGGATGGGTGGAGTGGAGAAGAATTATCTCCAGCACAGGGACTCGCACCCGGGTTTTCAGCTCTACATGCTGACGCTTTATCCAGTTCCGATGCCGGACTGAATCCTCTCAGTTTAAGTTCTACCTCTTAGTTTCCCTTTAGTGGCCAACCCTCACGCACTGTCACAGATGTGTGACAGTGGCACGATGTCCAACACACTATGTGCAGAGGTGCACTCATTACGAGTGACTAAGTGGCCGGGATCTGACGGAATGAGCGCCGTCTTAAACCACTAAGTGATTATTTACGCGTATACAGTGAACTCTCCTAAGTACGACAGAACGGAATTGAAAGTTCAGTCTAATAAGGGTAGTGGGTGTGGAAAGTGAAATGAATACAAATTCTTATTGGTTATCCATCAACGAATACAGTACTGTACTTGCATTTCCTACCCGCCCCAAGACTTGTGTATGCGCTTCTAGTACCACAGTGGGTTTCGACAGTTCCTGCTCAGAAACGGCACAATTCTCAAACAGAAAAAGAAGAGTTCATTAATTTAAAATCAGTGATCAACATGGATGTCCTAATCAATAAAATATTATGTTTTCCTTTAACAAAAGTATCACTACAAGACACAGAATCAATTCCCATTCAAATGGCAAACCCATTTCTTAGTGCCCGTATAGGGGCGTGTCAAATTCTCCTACGTAAGCAGTCGAACTATAGGATGTCGAACTTGATTTCTTTCGAACTTAAGTGCTTCCACTGTATTATCTTAAATCGCTAAGTGATTATTTACGCACATCATATTATCACAAGACGGGAAATAAAAATGGTTAGGTGAAAGAAGAAGAGACGAAAGATGAGCACAAGGAGCATGAAGAGGTGAAAAGGAGGTTAATGAGGAAGAAGATAAAGATAACAATTGTAAATTATGTTTTACTTAACGATGCTCGCAACTGCCGAGGTTATATCAGCGTCGTCGTTGTGCCGGAATTTTGTCCCGCAATAGTTCTTTTACATGCCAGTAAATCTACTGACATGAACCTATCGCATTTAAGCACACTTAAATGCCATCGACCTGGCCCGGGATCGAACTTGCAAGCACGGGCAAAGAAGGCCGACGATAAAGATAGAAAGAAGAGGGAAAAGAAGAGGATGAGATGGAGCAAAAGGGGGGTAGGAAGAAGAGGAAGGGAGAAAGAGTAGAAAATAAAGAGAAGAGATGGTAACAAGGAGGGAGGAGAACACGAAGGAGCTAGAAGGGGAAAGGGAGGGAAAGGTCAAGGATGTGTACAAGGTTTAATCTATAAAATAAATAGGTAATTATCGCAAAAATGCACAAATGAGAAATTAAATTTGTGCACATTGCAAGAAGCTTGTGCAATATTTTAAGATAAAATTAATAAGTTTTCCAGAAACAAATAGTTATGTAATTTCTTTTTCGGAGTTTTATTACTTTCAAACCATCTTACGGCACTCTAAATATAACTTATGTAAGCAAATAATTAGACGTAGGTGTATGTTTAGAACCAATACTGCTGAATTTACATTACATTAAAATACGTTACTTTATGAGCACTCTAAACATTGCAATTTTTACTAGTAGGCCCTTCAAGATTTATTGTTAGCAGAGTGCTAACTCTTTTTACTGAAAGACGGTTTCTAATTCCAGTTTTTACAAGCTTATTGCAACTAAATCCTACCTCACAATGCGATGGAATTGTATAAATCAATTAAAATAAATTGTTCACTTGACTTGTTAACTTACATGAATTCTACCAACTCTCTGAAATCCATTCCTGAACATCTATTACTCAATATCTTCTTGAACACTGCCCATGCCATTAGCATTTCATTTAAATTAAGATTCTCCAGAACTGACTACACTCTATACCAGATGTCTTTGGAGCAGATCATAACAAGGATCTCGATGCATTTCATGTTATCGCTGCGCTCTCATTGGTTGGCGAGTCATTACTTAGCTGAGAGCGTTGTAGACACTAGCGCGTGCATATCCTGGTTACAGACGGTATTCAGAGAAGCGTCCACTACTACAGTTCTATTGCGTCTAGCATCTGTGCGGTATATGAGCAGACGACATCAGTACAACTAGTGACTGATGCAAGAAGGTATGTTCAAAGACACATTACTTTAATTTTCGCTTTTGGTTATATGAACGCAATCGGTCACTTAATTCATACACAGATATTTAGTATCGTGTGAACCGCGCTCTCTTGCACTTCGTTCCGTTGTTTATATCTGCTCCAAAGACATCTGGTATAGAGTGTAGTTCATACACAACTCTCATTTCAGTTTCTCTATTATCATCTTCGTTTCTGAAGTCCAATGTGGGTGTCGCATTTTTGTACATTTACATTGAAAGTTTGTCGCATTTTTTAGAAGTAGAATAGCAAAATGTGACAAATGCGATTGTGGCTTAAACCCTGAATGTGTAAGGGAAGAGGGAAGATATAGAAAGGAGGAAGAGGAGGAAAATAAAAAAAAAATGAGGAAGAGACGAAGGAAGATAAACAGGTTGAGAACAACGTAGAGAAAGAGAAAAACGAGATGGATGGAGGGATGAAAATAAGGAGGAGTTAGAGGATGGATTGCAGGAAAGTAGGCAGATGACGAAGAGTAAGAGACGGAGAGGAAGAAGACTAGAAGATGGTGGTTGGAAACAAAGGCAGGAGGAGGGAGTGAAAATCTGTTCTGCCTCTGCTTGCTATCCATCTTACTCGGTGGGTAAAGTGGGGTGTAGCGTGACCTCACTATGACCCCTCCTCTGCCGAGTGGACAGTATTGACCTTTCCTGCTCCTCCCCCACTGTCAAGGAAACAAAAGCGGATCGCGGACGGGGGAGATGGATGGACGGACGGTTCTTACCTCGGACTTAATTCGGATGATCGATAATCCCTCTCTGAAGGGCAATGACGTCATCAACAATGACCACAATTCGCTTCTCAGTTTGGGATCTGTCCTTTGTAAGTATCCATGCAATATTAAGTTTGACTTTACTTTAAGACAGTGTGGCCAAACTTTCTTGAATCGAGGACCAATAAACCTCCCTTAATAGTAGTAAATTTACCTGTAGGCCTATTAATTAATGAAAATGCAGTACATGGTTTTTCGTATAAAGCTTACATCCTAGCTTGACACTATTTTTGTTCATGAAATATATACGTATTTCATTTAGACTGATAGCTCAGCGTGGCATGTAGCTTTGGCACAGAGGCATCATTGTAGCCTATTACAATTCGTAGAGCCTTTAGCTGTAATATGCATGCGTTGTTATTGACAGATGGTACATTTTACAAAATGGAATTTTGGCCAGTTTTTCACTGCAAATATCCCACTGTGCGTCGACATAATCTCATGGGAATTTTCTAGTTATAGACTCCTTTAAGTTTGCCATAGGCTATCGGTCTTACTAATAAACCGTGTACAGTTTTTATACGAGACTTATGCAGAGTTGAGACAGAAAACGTTACTAATAAACCATGCATAAGCGATGGATGTATAAACAGTCTGTAACTTTACAATGGGAATTGCTTTGCAGTAGTTATATACACGAAATTCCTTGTTTAAGCGTTGTATATGAAGGAAAAATGGCCGCCCCCTCTAACAGCTGTTCGTATCGAGAGTCATTTTTATGATGATGGTTGCCTTGTAACCACAGTAGAACAAACCAAAGAGCACAGAATAATTAGAATAACATTGCTGTAGCTTGTACTCTTTGTCCAAAATATAGTGTGGTAATCGATCAGAGCCAGTTGTACTATCGATACTTAACACGGCACACTAGAGCGCTCTACCGCATGCAGTAGAGAACCTCAGATATTTTATTACCTTTCGTAATGAAGTAATGACGAAACTATGACGTAGCTGTGTAACAGTTATACTGTTATATACGACGTATGTAGTGATTATTAGTAAGGAATTTACACACCACTTATAAACGAGGTACTCATTTTATAAGACAGTTAAACGTCTGTATATAGAGTTTTTATTAGTAAGACCGTATATACATAGCCTATGACAAACTTAAAGCAGTGTGTGTGTGTATATATATATATATATATATATATATATATATACATACATACTATGGCTAACAGGGTGTTACAAACGTTCAGGGATGATGGGGAAGGGAACATGTATCAATTTGAGATAAGAAACCCTGGTTCGGAAATGACTGAGTCGAAAGTTACAAGAAAAAATAGTTGTGTGGAAATGAAATAATTTTATTCCTCTGTACACCTTATTTATGTGTATTTATCTGTACATCTTACACATACTATATTCATCTGACGTTGTTTACGTTGTCTACTTACAGTATTCCATTCAGTGCGCTGTCTGAGGGGTGGGAACAGGAAACTACACTAAAGCAATGCAGATAGAGTAATATGTAACGGACATGGTCGGTCCTGATATGCACGTCTGTAGACAGCAGTGTATGTGTACAAGTTGCAGTGTCCAGTCGATCAGTCCTAGTGAAATGGAATACACGAGAGCGGAATATGCAGACCTGATTTTTGAATACGGATGAGCCAATGGAAACAGTAGATATGCTCACAGATTGTATCGGGGTAAGTACCCACGTAGCAGACATCCGGCCCATACCATCTTTCCACGACTGTTTCAAAGTTTAAGGAAAGGAGGGTACGTGGTGCGAAATTACAATTCCATTTCCACACAACTATTTTTTGCTTGTAACTTTCAACTCATACATTTTCGGACCAGAGTGCCTCATCTCAAATTGATACATGTGCCCTTCCCCATCATCCCTGAAAGTTTGTAACATCAGCCCGGAAACACCCTATACATATATAGACACTTATTATACGGAACAGTAATTTTCCTTTACTACTGCAATCATGATAAGATTACATTAAAATTTAAAATGCTAGAATTATGGAAGGAATGCATCCAGGAAACCTGTTATAACGCAGTACTTTCCACCATAATTTCCTACTCTATCTGCCAGGATTTCAACTCGGGTCTCCAACGTAAAAGTCAGGGCTTGTTTTAGCTTGAAGATTTCAGCTTGCACTATAGTTATTACAAGATGGTTGGCCGCATTGACGTTTCCTCACCCCTACGACTTTTAAATTTCATATCATTGCCACTTGATCACTTCCTAAGGCTCATAATAAAATCCCATTTCTTTTTATACTGGTCCCGCCCGTACTCGTCTTGAATCAAGAGAGAGACGAAAATAAGTGCGAATGGAAACAAATGAGGTCAGGTGTGCGGATAGATTAACAGGCGGGGGGGGTTAGGGGGGTTTCTTTTATGGAGAAAAAAACGTAATTCTTTTATTTTTCTCATTTTCTTCCCTCTTGTGAGAGAGGTAATGGAGTTTCGATCTATTGGGGGTTGGTCCCTCGCCCCTTAACTTCTTCCACCACAAACCACCCCCTCTCCCTTTCTCTCTGTCCTTAACTTTTTTGAATGGGTTCTTGCAGGGGCGTCTTACTGTTATTCCATTCGCCCTAATAGCCCGAGAAGTCCCTCGAGTCTCCGCCAGGCAGCGCTGGTGTTGTGTGGATGTAATTACCTTGGTAACTTACTCTTTAACTTCGGATGTACAGCCGCATAACCAATTCCAGGCGAGATGCAACAAGCCCGTCAGCAATTAAAAACCTTAACGCGGTCAGAACACGTGATCTGCTAGTTTGGACCGATGGTCACGAGATTATGAAGTCGTTTGGGACTCGAACTCCTTCCAAGAAGAAAGATATTATGTTGACGATTCCCGATGCTTATCTTGCAATGTTCCTGAGGAAAACTTTGAGCCAGTCTTGGGAATTAGAAAAAGTAGAAGCAAGGAAACTAATCCCTAACAAAGTTCCAGGCAGATAGAAAGGAGATTTTTTCATTCAGTCATAATTAAAGATGTCGACAATAACAGTAGCAAATGTTATGCACCACAAATATATTGCGCACACTACTTCACTCAGCTCCATCATAGAAATCACCTGACGTTTGAAGAAAAATGTAGGCTAATATAACTTTTCAGGAATAATTGAATATGTCAATAGTGATAAGAGTGTATCGAGTATCACACCTAATGAGCATCATTTAAGGAGAATGTTACAATTCATTTTGATGAAGTTTTTCAGATAAGAATTTGAAATTCAATAAGTTGATTTGATGTTGTTCCGTCAATGACCTAACATGTTACACATAAAGTATAATAGGCCTACATATTTAACTGTCCGTATTAAAGTTTTCGTCGCTTTTACTTGCGACATCATTTTTTAAATTCATAATATAATAACTCTGTAATTATACCATTATTATAAATAAAGTTAAAAGCTTAAAAATAAATGTACAAAGTTTAATATACAATTAGTAGTCTTCATTATTTAAATCTACTTAAAATACATTTGTAAATTTATTTATTTATTTATTTATTTATTTATTTATTTATGAATTTATTTATTTATGCAATTATTTATTTATGCATTTATTTATTTATACATTTATTTATTTATTTATTTATTTATTTATTTATTTATTTATTTATTTATTTATTTATTTATTTATTTATTTATTTATTTATTTATGCATTTATTTAAGGGTTTTTGAGAATAAGATGCTTAGGAAAATATTTGGGGCTAAGAGGGATGAAGTTGCAGGAGAATGGAGAAAGTTACACAACACAGAACTGCACGCATTATATTCTTCACCTGACATAATTAGGAACATTAAATCCAGACGTTTGAGATGGGCAGGGCATATGGACGTATGGGCGAATTCAGAAATGCATATAGAGTGTTAGTTGGGAGGCCGGAGGGAAAAAGACCTTTAGGGAGGCCGAGACGTAGATGGGAGAATAATATTAAAATGGATTTGAGGGAGGTGGGATATGATGATAGAGACTGGATTAATCTTTCTCAGGATAGCGACCAATGGCGGGCTTATGTGAGGGCGGCAATGAACCTTCGGGTTCCTTAAAAGTCATTTGTAAGTAAGTAATTAACGTTTTCGTCGGTCATGCCGACATCATCAAATACAAATTTTTATGCTACAATATCATCCCTTAAATAAATACATGTGCCCCTGTGATCGAAAATACAATATACATTGATGAACATAAAACATATTAAAATCAACATGGTTTGGGAACATCAATATTTCTTTTCTCATGTAAATGTGCCCTTATCGTCAATTAGTTAAAAACACAAATGTATAATTACAATACATATATAGAAAATTTGCGGTCTTCACTATATAAAATCTAAAACTGGAGAAATTCATGTAAAATACTATGTGAAGAGATGCTTACAATCATTAACCTATGTTTATCTAATTTGCTTATATCCATATTCTTGTTATCCAGTTATTATACCCCTTTTCTATGTCAGAAAGATGTATATATACAATAATATATGTGTTGAGATTGTACGTTGAAGCCTTGTTGCAAATATCATTAACAATTTTGATGAATTAAGGCATGACCGACGAAAACATTAATACAATATTAAATTATGTAGTCTAATAGAAGGACTTGTATCTTACACATATATAAAGGAAAGTCTTTGACTGGAAATAAATCTTTGTATTGTATATCACAGGCTTTTCTGAAAAACTATTCAAAATGAATTGCAATAGTAGCTTGGTGGTCTTTAATAGAAATGTTGCAATGTTTTCGGGAAGGATGAAAATTACGACTCACCTACACAGTACTACAAGATCATGGAACGCCTATTAAATTACGTTAATAGGAAAAGTATTACGGTTTCGAGTTGCAAACCCAAGAGCTGTTGCATTCACCCTTGTGAACGAATGGCTTCTTAATTCCCGGTTGAGGGTCGCTGTGGACTACCTGTTGTGACGTCATCAAGCTGATTGATTTATGACAGGTTCCGCCCCCTCCCCGCATAGTTACATAATGGGGATGATAAAATATTATCGGAACTGCGGGCTCGATACGCCGCGATCTAGCAAGTACCGATACAATCACCGACGTCAGCCGTCATTAAAATTCCATTCAGCACTCAGCAGCCATCGAATCCCTGCTTCGCACATCGTGGTCCGCAGACAGTCTCTTATGAACCTGTGGAATGCTCGACACTGCAACCATATAAGTAGACAGTGGATGCGGGATGACTTATCGTTGAATGTATGTGCACATTTGCTATATGCTGCATTTTTTTTTTCATTCAGACCATTGGCTCAACAGGTTTTAAACGTAAACAGATGACGTCAACATACTACTGTATCTCCGTACAGTTCTGACAGGAAAAGAAAAATAGCATACTGTAGTACATACCTTGCAAGGTTCAGTCCTCGTCATCATTGATGCAATTACCAGCGTTGCAGATGAATCACGACACAAAAGTAATCAACTGAAAGAACAAGTAGGCTGTGCATTTGTTGCCTACCACAGTGATAATGAAATATTTTGCAGCAAGATAAAACTGTCTCCTTATTGCACAGTTTTTCAGGCAGAACTTCTAGCAATTAATGAAACTACGAAATGGTGCATTAAGAACGAAAACACAGCGCGCATATTTAGTGACTCCCAAGCTGCCCTTCACTGCATCGCTGACAAGTACAACCGTCACCCATTAGCGATAGAGGCAAGGGAATTACTTGAGAAGTACGCACAGCACATATGCCTCACTTGGGTCCGCGGACACAATGGTGTAAAAGGCAATGAAAGAGCTGATGAGCTAGCGAAAGCTGCAGCATCCAGCAACGAAACTCCGACATTCAATTTACAACCGATATCATATATGAAGAAACAAATACGACAAGAGACTCATCAAAACTGGAATACTAGATGGATGACATGCACAACCGGATCATTAAGAAGAGACACCTACTTCCCAACAATCCACGACCGACTCAAAAGCCATCACTTCAAACCTACTTTCGTAACAACGCAGTTTCTCTCTGGATATGGGAAATTTGGTACTTACTTCGACAGATTCAACATTCCAGCAGACATCGACTCTACATGCTCCTGCGGCGAAGACCTTCACAGTGTTAAACACCTTCTATTTGACTGTCCTATTATTGAAGCAAAGAGATTTCAAATAAAGACACATCTTCTGGACTGCAACAACGAATACAGGACTCCACTATGTGAAGTAATCAAAAAACCTTGTTGCTAGAGACAATGTATAGACTTGCTAAAATTTATCTTCAAAAGACTGTAGATACATATTTCACCATTATCAGTGTAAAAATTTGTAGTATAGATAAGTAGTATACCGTAAAACAAAACTAAAACCCTAGCATACCGCTTGGTGAATTAGGGTTCTTTTCCGCGGATATTTAATAATAATAATAATAATAATAATAATAATAATAATAATAATAATAATAATAATAATAATAATAATAATAATATAATAATAATAATAATAATACCAGCGTTGCAGTAAACGACGATATATTCTCGTAAGTTGTCGAAGCTGAATCGTCTTCGCCTATCGCTTAAACAGTTTTTGTATCGAGAGAATTCCTGAACAAAACCTCGAAAATGGGGATCACTCAATTTCTTTAGAGGAATATTATTTTGTACTGAGCATCATGTTGCACGTGTCGTTAGACCCGCACAACTAAATATTAATAATAATAATAATAATAATAATAATGATGATGATGATGATGTAGATGGTTCCTCAGATTTCATTTCAGCGCATTTCCTGCGCGATGTACTGTGCAATGTTTCTCTATAGCCTGAGTTGTTCTGGTTTTTACTTCAATTTTACGCACATTACACACGATATTGTCTTCGTTAATACATAAAATGTCACTCTCATACTTCTTAATTGCATTTCGTATCTCTGAGCGAATTTAACGTTTTGCCATTATGAATGGATCAACACAACCCTATTCAACGCGTACTAAATACTTGAGCAGGATAACACAACTGCACACATTGCGTTGCAATGTTACTATGAACGGATTGGGGTTCCTTCGTTTTGTACGCTGCTGTACTCGCTAGGTACACAAAAGACGGACGGCGCGGCACGTGCTATATACTCTGATACGGAACAACTTCACTTTTCCTTAAGTCATCCCGCAACCACTGTCTACATATAAGGAATACGAGATTATGTCATAAGATAAGGTTCCTAGAACCATGAAATTTATACAGAATGTACAAAAATATCCTCTGAAATGTACAATTACGGTAGCAACCTACTGCTTAATTGACAGTTTCATTACAAAGTCAAATCGGAGAAGTACAGCATATTTCTGCAAGTTGAAATAGTATTAGTGACTCACCCTTGCTGTGGCTGAGTGGTCAGACTTTCAGACGGTCCGGGTTCAGGTCCCGGTCAGATCTGAGATTTTTCACTGAAAAATTCATAGTGACACTTGTTGCGGACAAGTTCGCAGTTGGGGTTTTTCTCGGGATTCTTGCGTTTCCTCATATTAGACATCTACATCATTTCGCCAACATGTCTCCATTTCGTCATCATTACGTAGCATTCCCGAACACCTGCTGGTGACGCACGTAGGGGGCTGGCCTAGGGACGAGCGAGGTTGCCTGTTCGAAATCTGGGTACGCAGTGGACCTTAGTGTAGTCAGCCTATGTAAATTTGGGAATGCTCTTAGATGGAGGGTTAGAGCATATATCGCATAAGGTCACAGTGTTGGGTCATAATGCTCCCATCCCGAAAATTCCATTCCATTCCAGTATTGAATCTTCGACCTAAGCATCACCATGAAATCCTCAAGAGCTATTATGCTTTGATTCGTTCCGACCGCAACTTAAATATCGTGTTGTACTGACAGGTTGCATCCCGGGACAAGAAGCCAAATCCCTCCGGCTGGAGGCAGGAAACGATAAATCCTCAGAAAAGACAAGACAAATGAATATTGTGAGGAGTCCGTCGCCAACAGGTTGATGTATCGACTGCAAACGCACTGTCCGTCGATCAGCTCTGTGAATGGCGGAATTTTATCATCTGTAACTCTATGTGTACTTTCAAAAACAGAACGGTTCGAGAGCAGCATTGGCCCAGTGAATTCTTATTTTAATTCAAAGTACGTAAAATAATTATGATATATTACATTATACTCTACTGTATTAAATAATATAATATTACATTACCTGCAAATAAATTATTTGACATTGCAGAAAGTTTAATAAGTGGCTCCCTCGTGTGAACTAAATTAAGAAAAAAAAAATGAGAGAAACCTAGGTTTAAGTTGCCTTTGAGTAACGCTATGTAGCTGACGTACCTATTATATTATGTAGTTATGTTTTGAATGTTATTAAACACACAGTAGTACTACTACCAATAAGACCAGCACCACCACCACCACCACCACCACCACATCTTTTACACTACAACTATCACTAACATTACTACTATTAGCACTACCAGTAACACTATTATTACCACTAACAATACTACTTATTTATGGCTTTTAAGAAACCCGAAGGTTCATTACATAAATTCTTACTTAACAGATTATTTGCTGACTAATATTTGTTACTTATAATGAAACTAACATGTGTCCATTCTTATTATTATAATTAATTTCTTTAAATAGATTTACAAAACCTCTAATGGCAATTACATTAATATTCTCATTGTAGAAATATATTTTAGATATATATATATATATATATATATATATATATATATATATATATCTCCCTGTATCATAGTCCTAGTAAGCTTATATTAAATTAATTTTCATCATTTTACTAGCTATCTCAAATATTAAATTAATTATAATTGATTGAATTAAATTAGCTCATAAATTAAGTTACTACTTTACCTTATAGGTTTATCTAAATTTAAATAAATACGTAGTCCACTAGTCGTTAAAACTGAAGAATATTACTGGAGAACCTTTTAAGTGTAGTGTAAATATTTGTAATTTAAATATGTATTGTATTGATTAAGGCTGGTTGAGTGGAAGAGAAGGCCTTATGGCCTTAACTCTGCCAGCGAAAATAAGACATTATTATTATTATTATGATGATGATGATGATGATGATTATTATTATTATTATTATTATTATTATTATTATTATTATTATTATTGTCGCTCTCACATAAACCCACTATCGGTCCCTATCCTGAGCAAGATTAATCTAGTCCAGTGATGGTCAGCATTCGCTGAAATGTGCAAAGGGTACGCGGTGCTGTCCCGTGTGCACCGTCGTGCAACAGGGAGAGATAGAGAGCATACCCGCTAGCAGCTACGGAGTGCACCCTAGTGCACTGCGTTTTCCGCGGGTAAGCGACTCTAGCCCCAGCGTGCTCTGTGCTGACGACCCCTGATCTAGTCTCTACAATCATATCCCACCTCCTTCAAACCCATTTTAATATTATCCTTTCATCTACGTCTCGGCCTCCTCAAAGATCTTTTTCCCTCCGGCCTTCCAACTAACACTCTATATGCATTTCTGGATTCGCCCATATGTGCTACATGCTCTGACCATCTCAAATGTCTGGATTTAATGTTCCTAATTATGACAGGTGAAGAATACAATGCGTGCAATTCTGCGTTGTTCATCCCTCTTAGTCTCAAATATTTTCCTAAGCACCTCATTCTCAAATACCCTTAACCTCTGTTCCTCTCTCAAGGTGAGAGTCCAAGTTTCACAACCATAAAGAACAACCGGTAATATAACTGTTTTATAAATTCTAACTTTCAGCTTTTTGAGAGCGGACTGGATGACAAAAGCTTCTCAACCGAATAATAACAGGCATGTCCCATATTTATTCTGCGTTTAATTTCCCCCCTCGAGTATCATTCATATTTGTTACTGTTGCTCGAAGATATTTGGATTTTTCCACCTCTTCAAAGGATAAATTTATAATTTCTATATTTCCATTTCGTACAATATTCTGATCACGAGACATAATCATATACTTTGTATTTTTGGAATTAACTTTCAAACCTATCTCTTTACTTGCTTCAAGTAAAATTCCCTTGTCTCCCCTAATAGTTTGTGGACTTTCTCCTAACATATTCACGCCATCTGCCTAGGCAAGCAACTGATGTAACCCATTCAATTCCAAACCGTGTCTGTTATTCTGGACTTTACTGATGGCATACTCTAGGGGAAAGTTAAAAAGTAAAGGTGATAGTGCATCTCCTCGTTTTAGCCCGCAGTGAATTGAAAAAGCATCCGACAGAAACTGGCCTATACGGACTCTGCTGTACGTTTCACTGAGACACACTTTAATTACTGTAATCGAACTAGTTTCTTGGGAATACCAAATTCAGTATGAATATCATAAAAAAAACTTGTCCCTTGACAGTCATACTACTACTACTACTACTACCTAGGCCTATACGACCACCACCACCACCACCACCACCACCACCACAAGCAACAACAACATTCCCTCCGTATCAAATTCTTGGAAACATGCAGAAGAGAACATTTTTTTTTTTTGTTTTGGATAAGATAATTACTGTCCGTGAAGGCAGAATAACAGAAAGAATTATATATGAGCCTACTTTACAAAGTTCCTGTTTTAAGACAATAGTATGGTAAGTGAATTGGTCAAGGATCGATCATAAGAGGGAAAGTATGTCATGGAAGTGCGTGATTAACTGCAGACTAAGTCGTAATTAAGAATGCAGATATTTATTTTAGAAATACCCTTGTGAGGCTAGTGGGGGGGGGGGTTCTGAGATACAAAGCGAGAAACAAATTAAGAATTACACGCACAATAGTTCAGGATACTTCAGTTTATCGAAGACTTTCAACTTATTTTAATACGTAAAAAAAATTGGGTACTACACACGGACAGTACGCACGATGTCCTTCTGAGGAAGTAAAATGGAACACGTGCAGTCGGTCGAGACGTACCGACCACAGCATTGTGAGGAATGCTTGACCATAGCATGTGGCGTAGATCGACGTGCTACCGTTAGGACAGACGACGACGACAGAGACGGCAGCTCGTCAGAGAGAAACGAAAATGTCAGTGGGTTCAACTTACAAATAAATAAAAAAGGGCGGAAAGTGGGGAAAAAGGGGGAGCAAGGATATGAAGGCGACGGACAATCAATCTTACATGTCTACTTCACACAACCTCCCACAGAGAGCAGCACCATCCCGCCGGACAAGAGTGGGACAAGTCCCAAAAGAAATAAGTTTTGGGAATTTGTCAGCACTGCTGTGGTGCCTTATTGTTGTATTCCGTGGCACTGTGTATATCGATCATTCCGGGGTGGTTAGGGACCGCCCGGCAACCCCCTAATGCATACATCAAGGGCTGCGGGGGCTGGACAAAGCTCGAGTAATTAACCAAGACTGTCTTATCAGAAGCACGAGACGCCCCGGGGCGCGGGGGTGTCCAGCGGCGGGCTGCGAGGATCCAATCTGGCACGTATATGAGCAGAATTGTACAAGGTTGAATGGGATCCGTGGAAAAATTGTGGAGCACACAACAAGGGAGCCCTTCTTGTGCCATATTATTGTACCGTACAGGAAATATACAGTCATAATGCGAGTTATACATACACATTAATGTATGACGTAATCACCAAACATTCTCAAAAGGAATCACTTGTATTGGGTCTCGGGCAATTCTGCGAAGACAGGAAGTAATAGTAGTAGTAATTCTAGTAGTAGTATTAGCAGTAGTAGTAGTGGTAGTAGTAGTTTTAGTAGTAGTGGTAGTGATATTGTAGTAGTACTTCTAGTAGTAGTAGTAGTAGTAGTAGTAGTAATAGCATTAGTGGTGATAGTAATAACCTACTTCTAATATTAGTAGTAGTTATAGTGGTAATAGCAGTAGAAGTAATAGTGGTGTTGGTAGTAGTAGTTTTAGTAGTAGTGGTAGTGATATTGTGGTAGTACTTCTAGTAGTAGTAGCAGTAGTAGTTTTAGTAGTAGTGGTAGTGATATTATGGTAGTACTTCTAGTAGTAGTAGTAGTAGTAGCAGTAGTAGTAGTAGTAATGGTGATAGTAGTAGTGATATTGTGGTAGTACGTCCAGCAGTAGTAGTAGCAGCAGTAGTAGTAGTAGTAGTAGTAGTAGTAGTAGTAGTAGTAGTAGTAGTAGTAATAGCATTAGTGGTGATAGTAATAACCTACTTATAATATTAGTAGTAGTTATAGTGGTAGTAGCAATAGAAGTAATAGTGGTGTTGGTAGTAGTAGTAGTGGTAGTAATAGTAGTAGTTTTAATAATAGTGGTAGCGATGTTGTGGTAGTATTTCTAGTAGTAGTAGTAGTAGTAGTAGTAGTAGTAGTAGTAGTAGTAGTAGAAGTAGTAGTAGTCTAGTAGTAGTAGTAATAGCATTAGTGGTGATAGTAATAACCTACTTATAATATTAGTAGTAGTTATAGGGATAGTAGCAGTAGAAGCAATAGTGGTGGTAGTAGTGGTGGTGGTGGTGGTGGTGGTATTAGTAGTAGTAGTGATATTGTGGTAGTACTTCTAGTAGTAGTAGTAATGGTGATAGTAATAGTAGCAGCAGTAGTATTAGTTTTCCTGCTTAACGGTGCTTCACCGAAGGAAAAGTGTAATAAAAATTTTGTTACATTCAAAATGTAGAATCACCTCTTAAATTTTGGTACATTGGTCTTCTTTCACTCTGTGTAGCTAATGGTATTTTCTAAACTCCGAACGCTCTATAGCGTCAATAGAATCTGTGACAGCGAGAGAAGTCCAGAATCTGTCACAGGATTACCCGAAATTCTCTTTACAGCTGAAAAATTTTCAAAATAAAACCAGACAGGTGATCAATCCAAGAGGCCGTTGAATAGATTTCAAAATGCGTCCATTACGTTCTATACGCGAGGTCGAGGGAAATAAAAATTACAGGAGAAGAAGCAGACATAAAGACGCAAAAACGCAAACAAGCATGCTAGTAGCTATTTTTAATATGAAGTTCAGTAAAATGATTTATTCCCTAAAAGTATTGAAATATACATTTCTGCAGCTGGAATATTTTATATGTTTGTATGTTTCACCTAATGTGAAAGCACATAATTTTGTAATTTTAAACTGCTGAACTTCAGACATATTCAGAGTAGGAGTCTGAATGCTTGCACCATTGTTTCCACCCCTTTTACCAGGAATCCTTATACTCCCTCGTCTTGAACCCCCTGAGGAGACGTTACAGGGAGGCCTACATGAAACCCATTTTATCGCAGTTTTCTGTTAGGGCCACAATTTTCATACCCCGGATGAAAGGGAGATGTAACACACGATCTGGAAGTAGCGTTTGTCATCCGCGGTACAGTCGCCTCTAGACGCGCGCTGCACTAGACCGTACAATTCCGACGACGGGAGCACTGCAACTTCACTTGCTCTGATTGCTGACCTGACTGTGACACTCTTTGTCTCATACGTTTCACGCGAAATTAAAAACGAACGGAACACCGAGGATAATGCATTTGTAATTTTAAACTCTGAAGTATGATGCGAGATTTCCATTGCAATCAACGTGATGCGAAACTTCTGGGTCTTCTGCACCATGTCGTAACGTGGACAGCTACCGGAACATATCCATCCCTTCATCGACTTTCGGTCTTACTAATAAAAACTCTATATACAGACGTTTAACTGCCTTATACTTATACAATGAGTAGCACGTTTATAAGTCGTGTGTAAATTCCTTACTAATAATCACTATATACGTCGTGTATAACAGTATAACTGTTACACAGCTACGTCATAGTCTCGTCATTACTTCGTTACAAACGGTAATAGAATATCTGAGGTTCTCTACTGGATCCGGTAGAGCGCTCTAGTGTGGCGTGTTAAATATCGATGGTACAACTGGCTCTAATCGATTACCACACTACATTCTGGTCAAAGAGTACAAGCTACAGCAATAATATTCCAATAATTCTATGATCTTTGGTTTGTTCTTCTGTGGTTACAAGGTAAACATCATCATAAAATGACAGTCGATACGAACAGCTGTTAAAGGGGCGGCCATTTTTTCGCTATATACAACGCTTAAACAAGGGGTTTCGTGTATATAACTACTACACAGCAATTCCCATTGTATAGTTACAGCCTGTTTATACGTCCATAGCTTATTCACGGTTTATTAGTGACTTTGCATAAGTCTCGTATAAAAACTATACACGGTAAGACTGTTTATGTATATTTTCTTATTCGCCCGTAAGTTTTCTTCTCTACTGTATAGTGTAGGGCTATATCCACTACAGGGAAAATCCAAATGATTGGTACCAAAAGAAATCATTCCTGTGACTGTGGTAATTAATTTATTTCACAAGTACAGATACGACATGAAAGGTTACCTCTCAAAATTAATGGACATTCACAGATGTTCGATGTGGGAGCCATTTGTGACACGGCATATACAGAATGTTTCCAAGGTGGTGTAACAAACTTTCAGGGATGATGGCGAAGGGCACATGCATCAATTTGAGACCAGGAACCATGGCCCGGAAATGACCGAGTCGAAAGTTACAAGCAAAAATAGTTGTGTGGAAATGGAACTGTAATTTGGCACCACGTGCCCTCCTTCCCTTAAACTTTGGAACAGTCGTGGAAAAATGGTATGGGCCGGATGTCTCCTACGTGGGTACTTGCCCCTATACAATCTCTGAGCTTGTCTACTGTTCCCATTGGCTCATCTGTATTCGAAAATCAGGTCTGCTTTTTCCGCTCTCGTATACTCATCCATTTCACTAGGACTGATCGACTGGACACTGCAACTTATACACATACACTGCTGTCTACGGACGTGCATATCAGGACCGACCATGTTCGTTACACATTACGCTATCTGCATTGCTTTAGTGTAGTTTCCTGTCCTCACCCCTCAGACAGCGCACTGAATGGAATACTGTAAGTAAACAACGTCAGATGAATACAGTATGTGTAAGATGTACAGATAAATACACATAAATAAGGTGTACAGAGGAATAAAATTATTTAATTTCCACACAACTATTTTTGCTTGTAACTTTCGACTCGGTCATTTCCGGACCAGGGTTCCTTATCTCAAATTGATACATTTGCCCTTCGCCATCATCCCTGATAGTTTGTAACACCACCTCGGAAACATCCTGTATATATTTTACGAAAATTTTGCGTGTTATAGCTACGGAGTTGTAGTCTATATGTTATCGCTTAAATAAATATGTTACTGTTTTCGATTTTCAACAATTTACATAAATTAATGCACATTTTAGTTGAAGTATGGCTGCTGTCGACCAGTTCTTTGTGCTCTTTTTAAATCATGTCATGCAGTCGAATGCAGTGCGTGAAAGGGCACCCTTGAGAAGCTTTTGCCAGAAAAAAATTGTCGAAATCAGGAGCTGAACGGACGAAAGCGTGGTGTGAAAGAAAGCGTACAAGTGAACCGCCGAAAATGGAAAATATAGACCAGAACGAGTGCAAAAATGCTGGGGAAGAAAAAAATACATTTTATAATATTTCTTTTTCTTTTCATTTCATTTATAATTTTTCAGTAATTTAGTGAATGTTCATAAACTACCTAAGGTCAACGAATAATCAACGACTACAATATCTGAGCCAACTTGTGTGACTGATTTAGAATCAAATTATTTGATAAAATAAAAACTTTAACTTAAAAGCGTTCACAAAATATCTGAAAACCGATTTATAATCAGTAAAGTTGCTTTTGTATGATTCACTTCTTATATCTCATTCTAAATATCATATATCAATAACGTTGCTTCATCTTTTTAATTTTAAGAAGTACTCAGTAGGCCTTATAAAAGTATTAAATTTAACCCTTATTTGACATCTCTCATTGCACGAACATTTTAAAAGATTAGTACACATTTACAGTTTAAAAAGTCTAACTTCTACTGCACGTAGAGGCTTTTAAATGAATACTTTCTTATAGGCCTACATCTTGATTACACAATTTTTAACACTGTATCACTTCGGAGTATGTATTATATATCTTTCGCGTGTTAAATATTACAATACCTGGTTAACTAGTTTCAGCCTGTTATTGGTCATCTTCAGAACTGGTTGGTGCTGGTCTTGGAGCCTTTTGTTTGTGTTTCCTGTGGGGTGTGTTTGTGTAGTGTAATGTGGAGTCAAAGAGTGTGTGTGTGTTGAGAATTTCATTTTGATGTGTTTTTGTGTGTCTATATATTTCGTATTGTTCTATTGTGTTTAGTTTCTGGCTTTTTGGTTGAATATGTAGAATTTCCATGCCTGTGTTTATGTCTCTATAGATGTGAAGTGTTCTGCACAATTATGTGGAAGTGTTTTGTAGTTTTGTTATGGCTGTAATGTGTTCTTTGTAACGTGTTTGAAATGGTCTGCCTGTCTGTCCTATGTAGAAGTTGTTCCAGATGTTACATTTGAGTTTGTATACACCTGTGTGGTTACATTTGTTTGTTTTTATTATTTGTGTCTTGAAATGCTTTTGTAGAGTAGTATTTGTTCTGTATGCGATGTTGTAATTTAATTTCTTGAATGAGGTTGCAATCTTGTGTGTGTTTTTGTTTTCGTAAGTTAGTGTGATGTGTTCTTGTGTTTGTGTTGTATTCTTATGTTTTTTGTGATTATGTTTTGTCTTTCTTATTATGTTGTCTATTATGTTGGGGTTGTATCCGTTTTCTTGTGCTATGTATTTGACTGTGTTTAGCTCTTCTTTGTAGTCTTGTTGGTTCATTGGTATGTTGAGTAGTCTGTGTACCATTGTTCGGAATGCAGCTTAGTTGTGTTGTGTTGGGTGATTGGATGTGTTGTGTAGCCTACGTGTCTTGTTGTGGGTTTTCTTTCTTTTTAATTGGTTATTTTTAATTAGTTATTTTACGACGCTTTATTAACTCTTAAGCTTATCTAGCGTCCGAATGAGATTAAAGTGGTAATGCCGGCGAAATGAGTCCAGGGTCCAGCGCCGAAAGTTACCCAGCATTTGTTCTTAATGGGTTGAGGGAGATCGCAGGAAAAAACCTTAACCGGGTAACTCGTCCCAGCCAGGATTTTAATCAAGGCCCGCTCTCGTTTCATAGTCAGGTATACTAACCGTTACTCCTCAGAGGTGGACTACGTGAAAACTACTGTATACATCAAAATCAAATACAATCCCACAGATCGATGAAGCATAGATCTACCGAAAAATAAAAGTAATAACAATAGTGACTGTGAATTGTGGAGAAATAGTGAAATGGTCATACGGAAGACGGATATACCTCGTATAAAAATCTACACTAACACTTTCGTTCAATACATATTTCTGTCAGATTTCCACAGAACTGATCCTAATTTTCTGGCATGGGGACCTAATGGTTATAATGATTAATAGGTGAACTGTAGGAAATTGCGATAGATAGATCTCCATGTTATTTTAAGTGATCGTGCTTCATTTAATTTAGGATGCTCCTTGTTGTTGTTGTTATTATTATTATTATTATTATTATTATTATTATTATTATTATTATTAATCATTATTATTAATTATTGTTGTTTTATTAGTTGTTTTTATTAGTTGTGTTTATTATTAATTGTCATTATTGAGTGTAATTAGTTACCACTGCTATAAGTCTCGCAAGTACGGATTACCGACGGTAAGAATGCGAATCAAACACTGCGATAAGTAAGAGCGGGCGAGAGGAAAGGTCACGCGATAACTTGAATGATATTCAAGAATACAGTCGGAAGAGAAATGACATCGATAGAATCAGTCTTGCGTTGTAATAGTTACATTACGACTTTAATTTGTTCCATTGCATGTGAATGCGTGTCTTGTATCGCACGGTATTATTATTTCATTCGTAAACATATGTTGCGCGTTTAATTAGTTTCGAATTTTTCTCTTGCTACGTTCTTTATTTCCACAGCGATATCCTCATTTGTTCATCTTCTTGGAAGAGACAGTACTTCCGTCGGCTTGCACATCTCCACTCTCGGCGTGCCTACATACAGACGTCAAAACAGACAGCAACGCCACCATTGGTTTTCGGTAATCGTTTCTTGCGCGAGCTATACCGGGTATATACCTATTTGCAGTGTGAATAAATACATACATAGAATGTTTGTCCAACACAGATTACCAGGGTAGTATGTCAAATTTCTTACAGTAAAGAAATGATGATGCTGATGATGACGATGATGATGACGATAACTGGGAGGAATTGAAAAGGAAATGTGATCGCTCCCAAGAAACGCTCTCGCCATGAAACAATACTAACAATACTATCCCATCGCACCTCCTCATACTCATCCTCTTTCACAATAGCCCTGCCAAGACTCTGGAATTCTTTACCTGCTAGCATCAGGGACTGTCGAAATAAAATTTAATTCAAACGCAAACTTACTAGGCACGTGGTCAGTAATTGAAACTCGTTTAGACATAGTTTCTTGTAAATAGTTCTCTTAATCTATTACAAAATATTTCAATATCCGGTAATTTCATCACTATAGAATTTTGTTACTCTAGGTTTAATTTTTAATTCAGTAAATACAAAAATATTCTTTGTTCTTAACTTCTATGATAAAATGTCTAGCTTTCATTAATCAGGTAATCTTGTCGTACTTTAATTTTTATTGCAATTGTAATTGTAAATTTAATATTAATTGTAATTTTATTCTTCATATTATAATTGTAATCCCCTGGTAGAGGGCAAAGAAGGCCTGATGGCCTTATCTCTACCAGGTTAAATAAATAAATACATACAGACATAAATAAATAAATAAATAAATAAATAAATAAATAAATAAATAAATAAATAAATAAATAAATAAATAAATAAATAAATAAATAAATAAATAAATAAATAAGTAAATAAATAAATAAATAAATAAATAGACCTAAATCAACTATATTTCTCTGCTCAAACTGCATTGGTATACATCGGAATTTGAAGTCTGGTCTACAGCATAGAACGCCTAACTACGTTTCGTTGTAGGTTTAGAAGGGTGAGTTGTGTCATCAGTGTACACATCGTTCAATGCTGTTTGTACTACAGTGATTTCAGTCTACAACGCCGAATGAATCCATAAGACGTGTACATCGCCTGTGTATTATGTTCCCCACTTAATTTCATTTTTATGACGGCTTTGTTCACATTTCCTTCTTGGGCCCTTTGCTTAGTTATTCTGTCACCGTATGCTATGCTTTCAGCTGTCGCCGTGTGCTACGCTTTTAATTATGTACTCGTAACGTGTTTCACAATCACTTCTTCCTCTCCTTTACAGATGTCCTCTGTTTTCTCTTTATACACAGCAAATGTCCACCTTATAACTTCGTTAACTCTTTTTGTGAAATCCACTTGTATGCGTATACAGTACGTAAGTGAATGGAGAAATTTATTATTATTATTATTATTATTATTATTATTATTATTATTATTATTATTATTATGCACTATCATCTTTACTTTTTAACTTCGCTCTAGAATATGCCATTGGGAAAGTCCAGAATAATACAGAGGGTTTAGAACTGAACGGATTACATCAGCTGCTTGTCTATGCGGATGACAGGAATATGTTAGGAGAAAATCCACAAAATATTAGGGAAAACACGGGAATTTTACTTCAAGCAAGTAAAGCGATAGATTTGGAAGTAAATACCGAAAAGAAAAAGTATATGATTATGTCTCGTGACCAGAATATTGTACGAAATGGAAATATAGGCCTAAAAATTGGAGATTTATCTTTCGAGGATGTGGAACAGTAACAAACATAAATGACACTTGGGAGGAAATTAAACGCAGAATAAATATGAGAAATTCCTGTTATTATTCGGTTGAGAAGCTTTTGTCATCTAGTCTACTGTCAAAAAATCTTAAAGTTAGAATTTATAAAAGAGTTATATTATCGGTTGTTCTGTATGGATGTGAAAAACTTGGACTCTCAACTTTGAGAGAGGAACAGAGATTAAGGGTGTTTGAGAATAAGGTTCTTAGGAAAATATTTGGGGCTAAGAGGGATGAAGTTACAGGAGAATGGAGAAAGTTACACAACGCAGAACTGCACGCATTGTATTCTTCACCTGACATAATTAGAAACACTAAATCCAGACGTTTGAGAGGGACAGGGCATGTAGCACGTATGGGCGAATCCAGAAATGCATATAGAGTGTTGGTTGGGAGGCCGGAGGGAATAAGACCTTTGGGGAGGCCGAGACATAGATGGGAGGATAATATTAAAATGGATTTGGGGGAGGTGGGATATGATGATGGAGACTGGATTAATCTTGCACAGGATAGGGACCGATGGGCGGCATATGTAAGAGCGGCAATGAACCTGCGGGTTCCTTAAAAGTCATTCGTAAGTATATAAGATATTATTATTATTATTATTATTATTATTATTATTATTATTATTATTATTATAACCATCATACAATAAAATAATCTAGGCGTCCTTCAGATCCTATGTCATATATTTACGGCACATGAAAGTATTCAATGAGATGTCTCAACGTAGAATTAATAACATCCCTTTCTCCTATGTTGAAATTCGTGTTTTCTTTTGTTGTCCTCATTATAACATATGTAGCCTTAAGAGGTTTATCGTGCTTAACACGCATTACGCGAAACGCAAATTATTTTCGTTCAATAGCTAAAATGAAATACGAAAATCTTGACAAGCTAGATAGAAAAACTCACATTTCGAAAAACAATTATTAGAATGTGATAAATTTCCTCGTCTAGTACTGCTGCAGTGGTTTCCATGACAACACAGGAAGTCAGGACTCTCAGCACAAAGTCATGTACATGTCCACGCGCCATGTTTGTGTGTGTTTTGTGGGGCGGCCGGCAGGGGCGGTAGCGTAGCTTGGACATCTGCACATTTATTCTCGGCCGTCATCTGTCATCTCCAAAAGGATTTTCTCATGGAGGAAGTTGGTATGCCTGCTGGACACAGAGGTTGAGTCATGTGATACGTCTACACTCCCGACGACCTCAACTTGATATCTTGCTCCGTCCGCTCCCATTAATCACGCAATTCTATGACGTACTTCCTCTTTTATTGTGAAGCCCCTTCACCCGTTAACTCGGCTATTTATTAACTATTACGGTGTGGTATCAGGAACTGTATGGAGCGGAGTTCATAAGGAATACTTCCGTTTCCCCTAGCATCACTTCACCTTATCTAGTTAGTAATTAAATCTGAAGTTGCTTTGTATGTTGTTGCTTTCGAAGCTAAAGATCCGAGTTCTAATCCCAACGAGTTCTTGTGGCATCTGCGATTAACATCGACAGTGATTTATTATGTCATCATTTCATCTACCTTCATAATTAAAGTTCAAGTTGTTTAACTGAAGATTAGAGTTTAATTGTCAGCAAGTGCGCTCGATATTCATTATGAATATAAAATCGTTAGCAGAGGTTTTCAAAGTGAAACTCCATTAAATAGGACAAGAGCCGCCGAACGATGTGTGGAGGGGGGAATATGACGGACGTTTAAGAGGGCTTTGCGGGTTGTTCCTACGGGATTGTTTAAAAATGTTATGTTTTATTAAACGACGCTCGCAACTGCAGAGGTTATATCAGCGTCGCCGGATGTGCCGGAATTTTGTCCCGCAGGAGTTCTTTTACATGCCAGTAAATCTGCTGACATGAGCCTGTCGCATTTAAGCACACTTAAATGCCATCGACCTGGCCCGGGAACGAACCCGCAACCTTGGGCATAGAAGGCCAGCGCTATACCAACTCGCCAATCAGGTCGACTCCTACGGCATTGTGTACGTTATTATGTTACGGCGTAAGTAAAGTTGTTCATGTTAGCTGTTTTCCACCAAATTTATACAAATTAATGCATAACTTAGTGGAAGTAGGGCTGCGCCAGACAGTACGTTTTTTGTGTGGTGTTGTGAGGCTAATTGAGATTTCCCAGTCTTTGATCGGGTCAAGAACTCTGATAAAACTGATATTTAACCCTTGCGGTGAATTCAGATGACGTAGAGAGGGCCTAATTAGTTAAATCCAATATCCTCACCTTCACGCTGGGATCCCCTGGGATCTTTTGATGTGAAAGAGAGAGTGGTGTGCGGAAAGCAACGGGAAGCTATCGCATTTATCTTTTCCAATGAAAACTGCAACATTTAGCATTTGAAATGGACGGACAGAATGAGAAATGAAGCTGTATTAATAAATCTGTGTTGGAAAGAGTGAGTGAAGAAGGAATGATGCTGATTCCCTTCATATGCACTGCGGAGGGATTTGGGATTTAACCCAGACATATTGGTGCACAATTTAGTGATTAGAAGTATAAAAGAGATTTGTAAAATGCATCATAGTTTGCTTAGAATACCTTGTGGTATGATGTATGAGTGAAATAAGAATGAAGGGTAACCTCAGTACTCTGAAGAATCCTACACCACAACACAAAACTTTTCCTTCCTTAAAAGCTCACACAATCCGTCAGGAACCTAATCCTGGTGCTTTCCGTTAAAACCCGTCAGGAAACTTAACTGATTCTCGTAGGTGTGGACGCAAGTAAATAATTTAGTTTTGAATAGACTGCGATGGAGCGCCGCCATTAAGGTGGGCTCTATCATAAGTGGGAACAACAACATGGCGGCGGGCGAGACTAATGACGGTCTTCCTGCAGTTGTGTGTGCGACAGTTCGAGTCGAAAAGAATGAAGAAGGCGCAGAAAAACACGACACGCAGCTGCCTGAAAGAACGGGCCAAGTGCCGAGTTCTCAGCCTATAAGAACTGGATCCGTTTAAACAGGGCCAGTCAGAGTTGACCCCTGAAGGAAGAAGTCAATGCTCCTAACTCTTGCAGGCAGATAACGTGGCATTCTGTTTATGATACGAGTTGAAATTGCGTTCAACAACGATCTGAAAATTTAAACAAAACTTTAAAGACAATATTCTCATTCAAGTGTTAAGAGCATCGATCCCATTTCAACTATACAATTAGGCCTATGGACGAGAAAAAAAAAGATCTTAGAAGCAAAATAAAAATAATTTTGAAATTTCGCAATACTACGCTTTTAGAAAATGAGAACATAGGCCCATTAACCAGTCTTACTTTCATGATTACTTTTGGAGTAGTTTTATTCTCATATACGACATAGACATTACATAATAGTACATTATGCAACGAGCCTATAATGATAGTAGTCTAATTAAGACGCGAGGATGTTTATGAAACGAGCGTAAGCGAGTTTCATAATTTTCATACAAGCGTCTTAATTACCATTATAGGCAAGTTTCATACGACTTTTTATGTTCGACCATATTTCTAACTTGAAATTATTCATAAGTATTCATGTTATTCTCATGTGACTGGGGAGCGAACTGACCTTGTGCAATCTCGTAAATTGTGAGATGTGCGCAGACGCGAAAGTAATGATTTTTTCCGGGCAACCAATGTCGACGACCTTGATATAATCTAGTAAGATAAATGTTAAACTTGATATAACCTTGAAATGGAATTCGACATTGAAAAATGAGATGACAAATTGAATTTATTTGAATATTATTTACAATTAACGCTAATTATTATAGTAACAGAACATAACCTTCTGCGACAGTATTGGATTTCCAGCCTGCGTGACATTTTGCTAGTTGTCTTTCGATTGCATATCCGAGAATAATCGAAAACCTGAACTTTAATGAATACGTGTACTTTAATGACATGCATTAAAGGACTGCTATCAGGTGTATAATTACTACATTTCGGCATGGTCGAGCATAAAATAACAAAAAGAGCATACTGTTAGTATGACTTCTCTGTAGAAAATAAAATTAATAGGGTGTAATAATTCGCACGTATCAAGTATGCTACCTGGAAATAATGCACAATTTTTAATGTCCTGATTAGAATCTGTGCGTTAACAATTCATTTCCAACAATTGTATTTAAAATAGTGTAATAATGTGAAAGGTGAGTATAGGCTAAAGAGAAAGTGATGTGCAATTTCCACTCTTATATTGTGTATTTTTCTTGCTAAAATAAATACAATTTGTAACAATCAATGATATGATAACAATTTTGTTATTCTGTATGAATTAATATGAATGCTTATTTTTTGTTATTTATTTACAATGCTTTATCAACTGCGATGGTTAGTAAGTAAGACGAAGAGCATTGTCATAGGAAGAAAAATAAAGAAGGTAAACTTGCGAATTCTAAATGAGGCAGTAGAGCAAGTGGACAGCTTCAAATACTTGGGGTGTACTATAAGCAGTAACATGAGCTGCTGCCAGGAAGTCAGAAGGAGGATAGTAAGTTTTTAATAGAAAAAGAAACAACTTCTGCGACCTCTGGAAAAATAATTAAGGAAGTGACTAGTGAAGTGCTTTGTGTGGAATGTGGGATTGTATGAGGCAGAAACGTGGACATTACGAAGTAAGCGAATAGGAGCATTTGAAATGTGGATATGGAGAAGAATGGAACGTGTGAAGTGGACAAACAGAATAAGAAATGAAGCTGTGTTGGAAAGAGTGGGTGAAGAAAGAATGACGCTGAAACTGATCAGAAAGTGGAAAATGAATTAGCTGGATCACTGGCTGAGAAGAAACTGCATACTGAAGGATGCACTGGAAGGAATGGTGAACGGGAGAAGAGTTCGAGGCAGAAGAAGATATCAGATGATAGACGATATTAAGATATATGGCTCATATGAGGAGACAAAAAGAAAGGCGGAAAATATGAACGATTGGAGAAAGCTGGGTTTGTAGTGGAAGACCTGCCCTTGGGCAGAACAATAAATGAAATAAAGTAAATAATACATAAAAATAAATTAAATAAACAAACAAATACATAATTAAATAAATAAACAGGTCTATAGGTTAATGGAATACGAGAAAAAGAAAGAGTGAACAGTACAAAGAAAAACTTATGATTGATATGAACATAAATAAAAGGTAAAGTGTTCGCATGTACATCATTATTGCGGACAGAAGTAGGAGAGCAGTGTTCCCTGGTTCTCTAAAAGTCCGACGAAGATCAGTTAGGCCTACTCACTTTAAGTATAGATCTCAAAGCCGTTCTGTAAATTATTTTCAAAGGAAAATTAAATCCAGACTATTACATTCCTACCTGTCACTATACATGCATTTCAAAACATTTCTAAATATAATATCCCTTGCAAAATTGCGACATGTTTTGTAGACTTGATATAACAAGAAAACGAATCGAAGGTGTTAAGCTGCACAAACGATCGCTAACTGGGATGAGTTCGTTTTCATCTGTTTCCCATTCTCTGCGTTGCTATGCAACCAATTTTCTAGTAAACATAGGATACATGAGCCCCAAACACGGGCCAGAAAAGCGCAGGCCAGTTTTTGGGGGCGGTCGGAAGGGCGCGCCGGCTGAAGGGTGATGAATTGCAGGGGTGAGCAGATTGCCCGCCATGATTTATTATGTATATATGCACCCTGTGCAGAGATGCGTTGAAGAAATGAAAAGTGTGCGACAGGCCTGCCAGAGTAGTGCTGACATCTGTGGCCTGTCTGGCGAAACAACCGGAAGCTGTGCGTATCCTGACGAGTATGGGTTGAGTTCCCGGCTGGTATAGATGCGTTTGAAGTTATTTATAGTAATTAGTTTTATATTTATAATTTAGTTGGTTTCAATGTTATTTACATAATTTATTCTAGATTCCTGGCTATTTTAATTTCCTCATGTATTTATCCAGCTCTTATTTCATAGACACAATTTTTACTTTCTCCCTGTGGTTTTACATGACACTATTCCTATATTTTCCTGAACATTTCTGAGATCTAGAAAAATATTCTTTGGTGTGATCTCAGTCTAGCACAAGACTCTGTGTAGCGAGGTTTGTCTTACACTACTAGATCCATTTTATTCATATGAAATTAATATCTATGACTTTCTATTTCCATTCATATTGGTTATATTCAGAGTGTACATTACAACCGCATAAAAACTTATTCTCGAAAGTCCTTTAATTACATTTTAGAGTTATTTTATGTTCTAGCAACAATATGTATATCCAAGAAAGAAATAATCAAAATGAGCCCCTGATACGTCAATGTAAGACCACCGATGCTTCATCATAAAGATTTCCATGCTTGTTAAACAATTCTGATTGTGTGCCAAATTTGCTGGAAACTTAATTCAGCAAATATTTTAAGGTTCTCAGTTGGTTTAATAACGAATTTAAGAGGGAATCACAAGTATTAAATATGTAATTACAAAAAGTCAATATTTAATATATCGAATAATGTTATCAAAAATCTGGCATTTATTATCACGAATTAAAAAAATACAAAAAAATTTTTACTTTAAAACTACTTTTCAACTGTTGTGTATTTATTTATTTATTTGGTTATTTAACGACGCTGTATCAACTACTAGGTTACTTAGCGTTGCGTCGAGGGATTGGTGGTAACGAGATGTTATTTGGAGAGATGAAGCCGAGTATCCGCCATAGATCACCTGACATTCGCCTTACAGTTGGAGAAAACCTCGGAAAAACCCAACCATGTAATAAGCACAAGCGGGAATCGAACCCACGCCCGAATACAACCCCAGATCGGTAGGCAAGTGCCTTAGCCAACTTAGCTACGCCGATGGCGGATACAATATTAAAGAAAGACAATAATGTGAAGAAACTTTCAGTTATTACTATAAACATTTTATTAACAATAAATTCGGTTTAGTTTGCAATGTATTTGGCAGGCCCCAATACTGCGGTCATCAGCACAGTGCACCCTCGAGCTAGCGCCTCTTACTCGCAGATAAGACATTGCACTATCATGCGTCCGTGGCTACTGTTCGGATATGCTTTCTATCTGTCCATTCTGCACGAGGATGCATATTCCGATGTACTGCTTACCCGTTACCCATTTCAGAGTGTGCTGACGACCACTACTCTAGTACAATATTAAAGAAAGACAGTGTAGTGAAGAAACTTTCAGTTATTTTAATAAACATTTTATTAACAATAATTTCGGTTAAGTTTGTAATATGTTTGACAGGCTCTGGTATAGCTCTAATGTTAAAGAAAGACAGTGTAGTGAAGAAACTTTCAGTTATTTTAATAAACATTTTACTGACAATAATTTCGGTTAAGTTTGCAATATGTTTGACAGGCTCTAGTATAATGTTAAAGAAAGACAGTGTCGTGAAAAAACTTTCAGTTATTTTAATAAACATTTTATTAACAATAATTTCGGTTAAGTTTGTAATATGTTTGACAGGCTCTAGTATAATGTTCAAGAAAGACAGTATAGTGAAGAAACTTTCAATTTTTTTAACAAACATTTTATTGACAATAAATGTGGTTAAGTTTGTAATGTATTTGATAGGCTCTGGTGTAATGTTAAAGAAAGACAGTGTAGTGAAGAAACTTTCAGTTAATTTAATAAACATTTTATCAACAATAATTTCGGTTAAGTTTGTAATATGTTTGACAGGCTCTGGTATAGCCCTAATGTTAAAGAAAGACAGTATAGTGAAGAAACTTTCAGTTATTTTAATAAACATTTTATTAACAATAAATTCGGTTAAGCTTGTAATATGTTTGACAGGCTCTGGTATAATATTAAAGAAAGACAGTGTAGTGAAGAAACTTTCAGTTAATTTAATAAACATTTTATTAACAATAAATTCGATTAAGTTTGTAATGTGTTTGACAGGCTCTGATATAATGTTAATGAAAGACTATGTGGAGAAGAAATTTTCAATTATTTTAATAAATATTTTATTAGCAATAATTTCGGTTAAGTTTGTAATATGTTTGACAGGCTCTGGTACAGCCCTAATGTTAAAGAAAGACAGTGTGGTGAGGAAACTTTCAATTATTTTAACAATCATTTTATTGACAATAAATGTGGTTAAGTTTGTAATGTATTTGATAGGCTCTGGTGTAATGTTAAAGAAAGACAGTGCAGTGAAGAAACTTTCAGTTATTTTAATAAACATTTTATGAACAATAATTTCGGTTAAGTTTGTAATGTGTCTGACAGGCTCTGGTATAATGTTAAAGAAAGACTATGTTCAGAAGAAACTTTCAATTATTTTCATAAACATTTTATTGAGACTTAATAACAATAATAACAATAATAATAATAATAATAATAATAATAATAATAATAATAATAATATTATTATTATTATTATTATTATTATTATTATTATTATTATTATTAATACTTTATTGCCAGAACAAAGATACATATTGTTTTTTTTTATAAGAACGCTCTAGAACCCCCAGAAAGAGGAGGTTACATACTTGTGCTCAGGGGGCATTTCACTTAATGTTAAGACATGTGGTTAAGTTTGTAATGTCTGACAGGCTCTGGTACGAAAGGGTCTAACATCTGTGAACTTAATTATATACCAAAGAAAGACGTTTCACGCAGTCCAAGGCAATCTATAAATCTCCTATTACTTTGCTTAGAACATCATCCTATTTTTAAATGTTTTAAACAAAATAAATTCTTATTCAATTTGTGGAGTAATTTTCCAATAATTTTTTACTTAGTTTATAATTTTTCATTATTATGCAAAATGAGCTTTATACTAGTGAGGAATTACGTGTAGTTCGAAGTGAAAGTCTACTGTTGAGTTTGAAACTTGTCTATCCGATATATTTTCCTAGAACCATCTCTGAACAGAAAGAGAATTGTGTGTCTCTGGCTGAAAACCTTCACTTAATGAAGCCGCTTTTGAATCCATAGGATTCCCACAAACGCCACAAGTTGAGAGTTGATAGAGTCACTGTAGTAATCGACATTGGTCTGATACTTGCTCTGACGTTGAAGTTTCCTTTTTCATGAGTGACAGAAACGGAATTGCGAGCCCGGCACGCGCGCCTCTTTTTGCAAATCAGCGACGAAGCCTAATGCAACTCTGTAGCAGATTAAATTCCTCGCAGTTGGCAGCTCTGTCTCGACATAAGTAATGAGGGCGGTAAATGAAATTCCAGACGCGACAATGAGTTGTGAATCAGTAGCGTCTGCGCAAGTTGCATGCTTGTTTCAACATCTGTATCAGCTGCTTCAGTCAATGCCATACGAATATAAAGTTCAGTGCCTTGCAGATTGCTTCATTCTAAAAGCATGGACCTGCAATTCCATGCCCCAAATGCATCTAAACAAAACACTCTTACCTTTATTTAGCAGGCTATCAGCTACGTAGCAATCATGATCCTAAGTTCTAATTCCACCTATAAAATATTTGCCTGTTTCAACATGATTCCTATATGTTTAAGGGGTTAGGTACAGCTTACAATAGTAAAATGTTTGGAAATATTATATTATTTTCCTCCATTACTGTATCTTGTACAATACTGAAAATTGGTATGTGTTAAGCACTGTCTTTCTGCTGTATGAAAATAGTAATATACGTTACAAGAGCGGTATGTTGAAGTTTTCATGTTCGAGGAAGAGTTTGAAAAAGCGAAACATAGTTGAGCTTTTTTAATTTCCGAGAATTGAAAGAAAACATACCGTTCGTGTATCGTATATTATTTTGTGTGAAGATCGTTTATTACATACCTGAAAGAGGAATTTCTAATTAGTTGCAATAAAATCTCTATCTTGGTTTCTGTTCAATGACGGCAAATTTGCAAAACAAAAATATCTAACTTCAACACTGTTGCTTTAAAATGTTTTCTGTGTTTACTATACTCCACCAGGCCGTGATATACGTCTGTCTTTTTTCCCCAGTCTATGATGAGTCTGGAATCTTGTTGATTTTTTCGCGGCTTCCTTAATGTTACTGGCATCACGAATGCAGTAACTTTAGTGGAGTTGTAGAGTTTACTTAATTTTTGAAAATATTTAAAAACAATAATTAACAGTACAATTTAGGTGAAATTGCAGTGGTAAGTTTCCAATTTATAATTATTACTATATTGAACGTCTCTAAAAATAATATGTTAAAAGCCAAAAGCAGTAAAATCAATATGTCACTTAAGCGGTAAGAAGAGGGAAATTGTTATGTGTATTAGGTTGGGAATACTGAATGTGGAATTTTAGACTTTCCGCAGATTGGTTTTGTGCGGAAACCAAGCAAATACGCACGATCTCGCACAAAAATATTTACGATTTAAAAAAATATTTATTATTATTATTTTTTTTTTTTTTCAAAATTCAAAATGGTGACAGTTCACTGTGCAGTGATCAAGCTTTTCCCTCATAACTCATAAACTTGTTAACTTTTTCATGTTTTCTTTCTTTTATTTTATTGCTGAAACTCATATTTACAATAGCATGCTCTTTCAACTACATTGATTAATAAATAATATCTTTTTTTTTATTTTGTGTTAGAAGAATTGACCATTTTTAAAATGAATTTATTTTTTCTCAGACAATCTATCAAAGGTAGAGAAGTGATTTTGCATCATATAGTAGATATGATACGCATAAATACATAAAAAATTTCATCACAGAATGTTGGATACTTTTTGAGTTATGACGGAAACGCTTCATCACTGCACAGTGAATTTTGAATTTTGAAAAAAAAAATTAATCCTAAAAATATTTTTATCGTATAGCAGAAGGACTGTGTTTTACACAAACCAATTTTCATTAGTGTACAAGATACAGCCATGGAGAAAAAGTGTTGAATATTCCCAAAATTTTACTTCTTTAAGCTGTACCTAACCCTTAAGATGAAGATCACAAGCAAACATTCACAGGAGAAGATAAAAGAGTTAATTTTGTTTCTTTCACCAAGTTAATAATGTCATAACATGTGCTTATACAAATTTTGGCGACTCGAACGCAATTACGAGGGTCATCTAGAAAGTAAGTTTCCCTGGGGTCGTTTACAGAAAAAAATACAGTTTCATGCAAATATTTATTGGAATAGATACAGCAATTGAGCTATTTTCAACATATTCCCCACCAGAACAGACATTTGTCATAACGTGGGATAAACTTTTGTATCTCTGTGTCGTAGAAATCTGCCGCCTGGGATCGGAACCAGTGTGTGACAGCCGTCTGCATCTCTCTGTTGATCCCACGATATGACAAATGTCTCAATTACTGTGGGGAATAATTTTAAAAATAGCTCAACAATATTGCTGTATCTAAGTGTTTCGAATTGAAAAAAAAAAAAAAAAAAAAGACAAGAAAAAGAAAGAAAAAGAAAAGGGGATCTCCTTATTCCTATAAGGAAGCTCAATTGTCCGCTTATAGCTAATAAGTAGGAGCAATCTTGTTAATAAATTCATAGCCGCTACTTGATCACAATGGAGATGATGAGTGGGGTTTTAAAATGATATTGTTTGCGTAACAAAAAGGTATTTACGTAATATGAAAAATCCATTGGAAATATATAGTGATCAAGAATTTAAGAACGACGCCGTTTCATCAAGACCACTCTTAAATTTTAAATTATGGTTTATTTATCAACGATCGCAACTGCCGAGCTTATATCAGCGTCGTCGGTGTGCCGGAATTTTGTCCCCAAGGATTTATTTTACATGCCAGTAAATCTACAGATATAAGCCTCTCGCATTTAAGCACATTTAAATGCCATCGACCTGGGCCGAGATCGAACCCGCAGCTTCGAGCATAAAAGGTCAGCGCTATACCGACTACGCTACCCAGGCCGACAAGATCACTGCTGGATGTTTCGATGTCATTGATAGATAATCCAGTCCGAACAAATTACTAGAGATTCACTATTTCACCACTGTTCACGATAACTTATGGATCGCAGTGAGATTCTAAGCATCAACATCTTTTCAGGTAAATACGTATATAACCTTTCATTTTACAGTATGCTATGAGACTGCAGTAAATAATTTTATAGTAATCGGTGTGTTCAGATTTGTGTAAGTCAGCCTACCGTCAGCAGAATCATATCTGAATTTTTGCAGCCCTGTCACCTAGCATAAAAATATTTGTGAAATTTCCGTCTAGTCAAGAAGAATTCAGTATACTGCAAGTAAATTAGTCATAATTCGACATAGAGGTAAAAAAAAATAATGATTGCCAAAATAACTCTTTATTGTGTGAATTTAAATTGGTTTCAAAATCTATAAATTTCAGTTGATTTAAAAAATATTCCCTGGCAGATTGGGGCCTATAGCTCTTAGACACCAGTCTATAGTGCCTTCTGCCTTGTATTACGGGTATTTTCAACTATAAGTAATATTCTTAGCATGCAGGCTTTCATCTAACCACTGAAGATGTCTGCCGTAGAAATAGACGAAACGTCTGGTGTCAGCACCAGTAGACCACGGCATCTTAGCCCGGAAGCTCTGTTTCAACTATAAGTAATATTCATCTGTCTATGTCAACGTACTTCCACTTCTTATTGGTAGGAGAGTGATCTTCTTCCAATCTCTCTATGTCCCTGTCCACTTCTTCAAATTCAACTGTTTTCTTTGGTAGTTTCATATTGGTTTTGCTCTAGAATATGCCATAATTAGGAAAGTTCAGGATAACAGAGTGGGTTTGGAATTGAACGAGTTACATCAGCTTCTTGTCTATGCGGATGACATAAACGATTAGGGAAGACACGGAAATTTTACTTGAAGGAAGTAAAGCCATAGGTTCAGAAATAAATCCTGAAAAGACAAAATATATGATTATGTCTCGTGACCAGAATATTGTAAGAAATGAAAATATAAAAATTGGAGATTTATCCTTTGAAGAGGTAGAAAAATTTAAATATCTTGGAGCTAGAGTAACAAATATAAATGACACTCGGGAGGAAATTAAACGCAGAATAAATATGAGAAATGCCTGTTATTATTCGGTTGAGAAGCTTTTGTCATCTAGCCTGCAGTCAGAAAATATTAAAGTTAGAATTTATAAAACAGTTATATTACCGTTTGTTCTGCATGGTTGTGAAACTTGGACTCACACTTTGAGAGCAGAACAGAGATTAAGGGTGTTTGAGAATAAGGTTCTTAGGAAAATATTCGGGGCTAAGAGGGATGAAGTTACAGGAGAATGGAGAAAGTTGTATAACACAGAACTGCACGCATTGTATTCTTCACCCAACATAAATTACGAACATTATATCCAGTCGTTTGAGATGGGCAGGGCATGTAGCACGTATGGTAAAGTCCAGAAATGCATGCAGAGTATTAGTTGAGGGGCCGGAGGGAAAAAGACCTTTGGGGAGGCCGAGACGTAGATGGGAGGTAATATTAAAATGAATTTGAGGGAGATGGGATATGATGTTAGAAACTGAATTAATCTTGCACAGGATAGGGACCGATGGCGGGCTTATGTGAGGGCGGCAATGAACCTCCGGGTTCCTTGAAAGCCATTTGTAAGTAAGTAAGTTAACTTTCATATTGGCTTCACTTGTAATCCGCTCCAACATATTTTGAACAATGGTAGACATTGGTCCTGGGGAAGTCCCCGCCCATACCTGTTATATGACGAATTATCTGTGACCAATTTTTTGTGACGAATTGTCCCCAACCCTGCAAACCCTCATATTAAGACATTCCAAAAACTTAATATGAACGGGATTTTAACCAGGAGTCTACATGACGTCCTATGTTGCCTTAGAAGGATTAAAGCATAGTCTTGGAAAACCTCAGCGGATTTTGAGGATTCTGACTCTGTGGATCTTGGTAATGTATCACGAAACTGAATTTTCGTGCGATCGACGACTTCGTACCAGCGATACAAGCTACTGGCGACTGTGTCCTCGACAAAGCTCAGGGGCCACTTAATATGAAGAATGGCCCCCGACGGGGCTACACCCCACTAAGCTCTTCCGGAGACCGCCACGGCGGAGGACCGGAAGGAGTGAGAGGGTAGCCGGTCGAGACAAGAGAAAGAGCGACACAAAGACCAAGCGGGGTCACTACATTACTTGATTCTCAAGGCGACTTACAACGGTTCTTTCACATGCCATCCACTGGCTATCAAATGCAGAGCATTAAGAATGTGAAGTAACTTCAATTGCTACACTGTTCACATAAATTTAAAGCGAACATATATACTCGTATTTCCAGTAGATTCTGTAAATATATTTGAGGAACTTATTTTCAAAACGACCATTGTCCATCCGCATAACTTTGTGGAGAATAGTTTTTACGTCTAACATTTCTAGGCAAGAGACATTATGAAACCAAAGAGATTGGGTGCATTCAGAATCAAATGGGAGCTTGAGACTCTTTGATTCCAAAGCTGGAATTAATATTTTTCCGCAAATTTTCCTGTGGACAAGAGTCAGTTTGATTCCAATAGGCACTTTTACTAATTTTATATTTGCAAGAATATAAATATTGTTAAGTTCCATCAGTGCATTTTTTTAGCAATCCTAATAACTTTTGCAGATTCAATTTTGAGTTTTAAATGACCTGATTTCGGGGAAATTTTGGTCGAGAATTTCCATTTTTTTGTTCAAAATACTTAATTACTTAAATTACCATTATATTCTGTTTCCTAATGTATTTAATTTTACTGTCAAATAGTTTGTCATTATTATAACTGATATTACTATATCATCATTATCATTTCCATTCAGTTTTCCATATTTTCAGTAATTTTTACACAGATTATACAAACATTTAAATATAAATAACGTAGGAAAAACTTATTTTCGCCATATTTACAGGTTCGTAAAAACAAATCCAGTTGCTCTGCATTTGGATGAAGATTGCGGGGTACTGCGTGCGGTCATACTTTGGTACTTTGTTTCTAGAGTAGTTAAAACTTAATTTGTCAAAAACGTATAGGGTAAACATTGGTAATTTCGTGGCAGTGATTATTTCGTGATACTTTTTCTTGGCTCTTTCGTGAACTAACCAATGGTGTTATGAAATTCAAATTCCCGCCAAGGGATTGCATATGTTGTCCGGTTTCCATAAACATACAGCTACGCTTTTTGTGACTATTGTAGCTGCTTCAGTGAGCTTTTATGTTTGGAGAGAGAAAGTTAGCGTCGATTTCTCAGGCGTATAAATTTTGTGAACGTTTGTAATTACATTACAGACTTATTACTAAAGGTAAGGATATGATATTTGGTACAATGATTTATTATATCTTAATGAAATTTTATAAAATGTTTTTGGGTATTTAGATACAGCTGTAGTCGCCATATAGGCTTAGCTTTACTGTTTGAGGCGAAATTTTGTTGAGCATTAAGCGTTACATTTTATACTATTTTAAAAATTGTATTACAATACGAATTTTAGAAATCTGAAGATAAGATGTGATAACACAAAAGAAAAGGGGGACGCAATGGGTTCAGTGTAGCTTCTGTTTGATTTGTTATCATGCTAAGTACCAATGATAAGTGCTAAATGACTTACTTGCAAGAATTGTGACAGAAGATGAAACATGGCTCCACCATTTTGGACCGGAGACAGAGGCAGACAATGGAGTGGCATCATGCAAATTCATATAAGAAATAGAAATTCAAAAGTACACCTTCGGCAGGAAACGTTATGGCTACTGTGTTTTTCGATTCAGAAGGACTCTTGCTTGTGGACATCATGCCACACGGAACCACGATTAATTCTGACGCGTATGTGGCAACTCTCAAGAAACTTCAATCTCGACTGAGTCGTGTTCTACGGCATCGGGAGAAGCAGGATGTTCTGCTATTGCACGACAACGCACAGCCATATGTCAGTCACAAGACCACAGACCAGATCAGAAAATTCGGATAGACAACACTGAAACACCACCTTACAGTCCTGAACTGGCACCGTGCGATTGCCATCGCGGAACGAAGTTAGAAGATGACTCCCTTGTGCACGCTCCTAAAGAGTGATTCAGACGTGTTGGTCCAGACTTCTACCGTGCTGGTCTACAGGCCCTCGTTCCTAGGTTAAGGGGGATTATGTGGAAGAGCGACATTTTCTTCCTGATGGATGTATCTACATTCTTTGAAAATAGCAAAGCTGTAGGATAAAAATATAATTTTTAAACAAATGTTATGCATTACTTTTGGAGTTATTGGTCTTCTTCAGAACTGGTCGTTGCTGGTCTTGGCACCTCTTGTTTTGTTTTCTGTGGGGTTGTGTTTGTGTAGTGTAATGTGGAGTCAAAGAGTCTGTGTGTTCTGAAATTGAGTTGTGTGTTGAGAATTTCATTAGGGTGTGTTTTTGTGTGTCTGTATATTTCATATTGTTCTAGTGTGTTTAGTTTTTGGCTTTTTGGTCGGATGTGTATAATTTCCATGTCTGTGTTGATGTCTCTGTAGATGTGGTTAGCATTTATGATGTGTTCTGCATATGTGGAAGTGTTTTGTAATTTTGTTATGGCCGTGATGAAATTCTCAACACACACACTCTTTCAATCCACATTACAACACACAAACACACCCCCACAAGAAACAAAATAAGAGACGCCAAGACCAGCGACGACCAGTTCTGAAGAAGACCAATAAAAGGTCGAAACATGTAAACCAGATACGATAGAATTTAACACGAGAAAGTCATATAATACATTTTCCGGCAATGATATGATATATTTATTAAATATGTAGTAGTGGAATAAGTGATATTAAATAAAGAAAACGAAAGAAACACCTTAATTTTCACACGTGTCGCCATGTCTCGCTGTCCCTCAGGGAATCGTAGCTTATTTAAGTAAAGTAGGACAAAACAGAGAGTGTAAGTCGAAAAATTAGGATAATATCTTTTCCTAAACTATCTAAGACACCATAAAACTAACGATCTACCTATATGCGAACCAAAATTCCTTTGGCCAAGAAGTCGCATGGACTGCATGTCCACACAGTCTGTTACATTTGTAAGTTACAGAGATGAAAAAAAGGATTCCTGATCGCAGGGGCTACCGTTATAGCTAGAAGAATTTAATTTTCGAGCTTTTCCTCAGGAACAGAGCAAGATCGACCGTGACTGTACGCTCCGAGGAATCGACTGAGAAGAACGGCGGCATAAATCAAAGCTGCAAGGCGCGAGTTTTCCGAACACACCCTCTCCGCCTCCAGCTTTTCCATTTCCTTACTCTACATCACTGCCGACACCGGAAATAACGCGTCATAATCGTGCATCACGGTCTTCCTTTGTCTCGGCGCGACGGAGTTCCCATGGCAACCTCACACACTTGCTTGAGATGTCGGTAGGTGGCAGAAGCGGACAATTAACAGTCAACACCAACTGAAGTAATGAGTTCAATTTTTTTAACGACGTCATTATTATCTCCGTTGGCACCAATGGATGTTGAAATGCAGAAAAATGTTTGGAATGACGGATTTCGTCTTTTCTTTTTTTCGCTTATATGTACGTCAGCTTACAGGGTCTAAACTTTCTCGCAATAGAAGATTCTCTTTTAATTTCGTTTAAGATGCCAGATATTTTAGCTGACTGAACACAATACTTTCACAGTGCATGGAGTCCTTCATCAACTGTTCAAGCGTATGAAACTAGACCAACGATTTCAAGGCCTGCGAAATTAAAATTAGTGTAATATAATTTAAGACAAATCTCGCTGGATGTGCCTGACATACCGATATCGCAATTAATGGCCCACATCCAATTTGCAATCGAGAACTGAATATTCCTAGGAAGTAATTTCTAATTCATTCTACATTAGATCAATAGATTACTAGCTATTTTCAATCTTCAGATAATTCTTTCATTCCGTAAGGACTGAAGCACAAGATAGAAACGTAACAAGAAAGAAACAAAGTAAATTAGAAAATAGGATCGAAGTAAGAAAGAAACACAGAAGAGGATGAATAAAAACAAACAAGAGATAGGAAAGAAGAAAATAGTAAAAAAAACGAGACGGACCGAAGAAGAAAGAAGGAAATACTTAAAAATAAACGCGAGATAGGAAAGAAGAAAGATGAAAGTAAGTTAAAATTTACGAGCGATAGGAAAAAATAAGAAAATAGCTAAAAATAAACGGGGGATAGGAAATAAGAAAGAAGAAAATAGTTTAAAATAAACGATGGATAGGAAATAAGAAAGAAGAAAATAGTCAAAAATAAACGAGGGATAGGAAATAAGAAAGAAGAAAATAGTAAAAAAATAAACGAGGGATAGGAAATAAGAAAATAGTTGAAAGAAGAAAATAGTTGAAATAAACGAGGGGGTAGGAAATAAGAAAGAAGAAAATAGTCAAAAATAAACGAGGGATAGGAAATAAGAAAGAAGAAAATAGTCAAAAATAAACGAGGGATAGGAAATAAGAAAGAAGAAAATAGTTTAAAATAGACGATGGATAGGAAATAAGAAAGAAGAAAATAGTCAAAAATAAACGAGGGATAGGAAATAAGAAAGAAGAAAATAGTAAAAAAATAAACGAGGGATAGGAAATAAGAAAATAGTTGAAAGAAGAAAATAGTTGAAATAAACGAGGGGGTAGGAAATAAGAAAGAAGAAAATAGTAAAAAATAAACGAGGGATAGGAAATAAGAAAGAAGAAAATAGTCAAAAATAAACGAGGGATAGGAAATAAGAAAGAAGAAAATAGTTTAAAATAGAAGATGGATAGGAAATAAGAAAGAAGAAAATAGTCAAAAATAAACGAGGGATAGGAAATAAGAAAGAAGAAAATAGTAAAAAAATAAACGAGGGATAGGAAATAAGAAAATAGTTGAAAGAAGAAAATAGTTGAAATAAACGAGGGGGAGGAAATAAGAAAGAAGAAAATAGTCAAAAATAAACGAGGGATAGGAAATAAGAAAGAAGAAAATAGTAAAAAAATAAACGAGGGATAGGAAATAAGAAAATAGTTGAAAGAAGAAAATAGTTGAAATAAACGAGGGGGTAGGAAATAAGAAAGAAGAAAATAGTCAAAAATAAACGAGGGATAGGAAATAAGAAAGAAGAAAATAGTAAAAAAAATAAACGAGGGATAGGAAATAAGAAAATAGTTGAAAGAAGAAAATAGTTGAAATAAACGAGGGGGTAGGAAATAAGAAAGAAGAAAATAGTCAAAAATAAACGAGGGATAGGAAATAAGAAAGAAGAAAATAGTAAAAAATTAAACGAGGGATAGGAAATAAGAAAATAGTTGAAAGAAGAAAATAGTTGAAATAAACGAGGGGGTAGGAAATAAGAAAGAAGAAAATAGTCAAAAATAAACGAGGGATAGGAAATAAGAAAGAAGAAAATAGTCAAAAATAAACGAGGGATAGGAAATAAGAAAGAAGAAAATAGTTTAAAATAGACGATGGATAGGAAATAAGAAAGAAGAAAATAGTCAAAAATAAACGAGGGATAGGAAATAAGAAAGAAGAAAATAGTTTAAAATAAACGATGGATAGGAAATAAGAAAGAAGAAAATAGTCAAAAATAAACGAGGGATAGGAAATAAGAAAGAAGAAAATAGCAAAAAAATAAACGAGGGATAGGAAATAAGAAAATAGTTGAAAGAAGAAAATAGTTGAAATAAACGAGGGGGTAGGAAATAAGAAAGAAGAAAATAGTCAAAAATAAACGAGGGATAGGAAATAAGAAAGAAGAAAATATTCAAAAATAAACGAGGGATAGGAAATAAAAAAATATTTGAAAGAAGAAAATAGTTAAAATAAACGAGAAATAGGAAATAAGAAAATAGTTAAAAAAATTAACGAGAGATAGGGAAAAAGAAAGAAGAATATAGTTAAAATAAACGAGAAATAGGAAATAAGAAAATAGTTGAAAAAATTAACGAGAGATAGGAAAAAAAGACAAGAAAATAATTAAAATAAACGAAAAATAGGGAATAGGAAAATAGTTGAAAGAAGAAAATAGTTAAAATGAACGAGAAATAGGAAATAAGAAAATAGTTAAAAAAATTAACGAGAGATAGAAAATAAGAAAGAAGAAAATAAGTTAAAATTTACCAGAGATAGGAAAAATGAAAGAAGAAAATAGTTAAAATAAACGAAAAATAGGAACTAAGAAAATAGTTCTAAAAAATTAACGAGAGATAGAAAATAAGAAAGAAGAAAATAGTTAAAAAAATAAACGATAAATGGGAAATAAGAAAGTAGAAAATAGTTAAAATGAACGAGAGATAGTAAATAAGAAAGAAGAAGATTGTTAGAAATAAACGATAGGAAGTAAGAAAAAAGTAAATAGTTAAAAAAAAGAGAAATAGGAAATAAGAAAGATGAAATATTTAAAAATAAACGAGAGATAGGAAATAAGAAAGAAGAAAAATATTGTTAAATATACCTATATATATGGACGATAGGAAAGAAGGAAGAAAATAGTTAAAAATGGAGGCGACATAGAAAGAAACAAATAAAAGAGAAAGAAATTAGGAAACTGATAAAAGTGAGAGCGAGGCCTAGAAGAAAATTAAGGAAGGAAGAAAGCAAACATTGCAAAAGAAAGGCGAGAGGAAAATAAACAAATTAAACAGAAAAGGAGAAATGAAACTAGGACAAAGAGAAATAATAAAAGCAGGAAAAGTAGAAGTAAAGAAAGAAAAGGAAGAAAAATACAGGAAAAATACAAATAGTGAAGAAAAGAAATAGGAAGAAAACAAACGAATGTCGGGAAATTGACTTACATATTTCCTATTACATTCGAAAGATTTACTGTCTTTCTCTTTGCCAAATCAAAGTTGCCAGGAGTGATAAAGTATACTGGATAAAAATAATGACATCAGGAAATATAAAATACAGAAAAAAAGGTTTAGTGATAAGCAATAAAAATACCGTAAGGAAAATATGTAACATGTATGCGTTTCGAAGCAACACTATTCAATTTCTCTGTCATGTTGTCAACGAAGTTACTGTTCATAGTTCAGACTACATAATGTTCTTGAACTGTTGCTCACATGACATACATAAATGAAATAATTGAATATGTTACCAGTTTAGATTAGTTATATTTCCCTTTCTGGACTACACATAAAGAGACACTCTTTATAATGCAAGAAGTAAGTCATATTATGTTAATCCTACAACAATGAGACCCTCTTCACTAAGAGTAGTGACTGCTTGGTTTTATCTGACGAGGTTCGAGGTTTTTACTACTTTGACAATTTGCATCGAGAAGTATAAATAATTCCGTAATTTCTTCTAAACATAACGATCGAAGAAAATACTGCCCAAGCATTTAACTTACCTCATTGTTTTGTACTGTACTGTACAAGAAGAAAAAATGGAGCAAAATTGTTAGAGCCAATTTTCATAAAATCGTCATTTTTTAATGCCAGTTTAAATATTTTCTATGTATCTTTTGGTTTTTACACTACTTTTGAAAGAATCCAGTTCTATCTGTCCTTATACTTTTTTAACAATTTGCAAAATTCAGTGTTTTTTTTTTTTTAATAAGAAAATATTCATTTCCGAACTTCTCTGCAAATTCGTTCTGAAGCGAACAATTGGTGCTCTTAATTTTCGACATGTTTCTTAGTAATGTGAAATATAAAACAGCTAAATTAAGACTAACACAAATATGCATATATAAATAATCAAATAAATAAATGAAAAGAAATAAAACAAACTTGTTTACTCACATGATTTCAAATACATATGCTGATTGCAAGGACCCACGCCAAGCAGAATGAGAAAGCGGTAATGTAATTTCTTACGAAACTAACTTTACTCTCACAGTGCCGTAACACCCCATGTATCATGACGTCACGTATACTACGTGCTTTCCAAACTTCAGTCTCGCGAATCGGTGACCCTGGACCGCAGTCTAATTATAACACTTTCATCCTCTAAAAAACAAACTTGCATTTCTAACATGCGTCCTATATCCTCTTTGTATTTCTATATTCTGACAAAAGATAATCTGAGATAAGGTGCTATGTAAAAGAACACTACATACCACCAAAATCCACTAAGAAAATTCAATTTAAAAAATAAATTTACATACCCCTTTCATCCGCTAATGTCTTCAATTGTAGTCTTATTCTTAAAAGTGGGTGACGTATTCTACGTGCAGATATATTTCCTGCCAAAATCTCTAAGTCAAGGTTTACAGATCATAATACTTTCTCTAAACTTTGTGTAATGAGGAAGTCAAGAGAAATAAAGAATCGAAGGAAAGAAAAACGTGAAATACCGGTACCCAAAGAATATGAAACAGAATGGAAGGGGGAGAGAGAGAGAGAGAGAGAGAGAGAGAGATGAGGGCAGAACATGATATAAAAGTAAAATAGTAAGAAGGAAATAATGTACAGGAATTTTGAATGCAACTATTCCAGTAACATATACCACAAACGTTAGAGGATCTTACTGGTATCAAACCCCAGTCCTATCTGTAAGATTTCTCTTGCTAACTGAGCTACGACTGCGAAGCCAAGATTGCTGATTGAATTGACGTCGTTCAGAGAAATGACGTCATTGAAGCCTCAAGGAATGGGACACCGAGAAAATCACAAGATATGGGAGCAATGATTTCATATGTGGATAGTTAGCCGGCGGGATCTCCTTCATTTATGTGTTATAGCCCCCCCCCCTAACAACCACCCCGCGTGCTATTGCGTTTCCACCTACAAGATCCTGCCCTCCCACCCTTCCAGAAACTTTATATTGCTGGAAGAGTCGCAATTTTGGGTCCAGAAAACCGCGCTTCAAAGGAAAGGAGGAAGAAGGAGGGTGGAAAGAAACTGCGATGACATTTTCTGCTCCTTTTAACCCGAAGCCCATTCCCATTCATGAGGAGGACTGAACACACCCATGTCATTCCTCGCGAACACACAGACTCTTGTTTCTGCTGCCAACATCGCAGGAACTTCCTTCGCCGTTCAGCCACGTTTTAATTGCTTGTCTTACGCAGGACCGAGAGAAAATATTAATAGGCAGGTTGTAAAATTGGGTTTTGAGAATTTATGTACAGTTATTTTTTTAGAAAAGTACAGAATATATTTTATATTATCTTATCTATTCTGCTTCACTCTATAGGCGCAATGCTTTTGTGTAAACTATTGTGTGAGTTGTTTCATATAGAATGTTCCCTTTCGCCATAAGACCTCTAATACTTCATATATCAATCAATATTTCAAGATACAGCTTTCATAGGCACGTGTTAAAGAAAAAATTGAAAAAAGACAAAAAGACACTCTTTCAATCCCTAAATTGAGGGGTTGGGTGCAAGGAAGGCACTTCTCTCAAATGCAGGTTTTGAGAAAATTGATGTTGAAAATTCAAACGGTAATAATGTTTCCTATGCACGCCCTTACATTTCGGGTACTCCTGACCTCTATGATCACAGTATTGAACTACAACTTGGTGACCATATGCATAATAGATCAGAGAACACAATAAAGCGTTTCACTAGAAAAGGGCGCAACCTCTAAAATGCCCTTTTTTGCACCCAGCCCCTCAATTTCCAATGAAATATTTAAACGGGTACGATTTATGTCAACTTTAAAATAAATAATTAAAATTCTTTATAAACGAAGTTTGAATTGTGCGTATTTTTTTGTTCACTTTGATACTTATAAAAGTTCTACATTAAGATCACATGGCTTTTCTAATACATTTGAATACAGTTTAATAATTTTCCTTAGGCCTAAACTTAAAAGTCAGTCACAAGATACGAGGAAAATATATCAACCATATGACAGTAAATACAGCTGCATCTTTACATCAGTTATCTCAGGGTTAGGGGCTTGGCTTGACTTTGAAGTGAACTGGACATGGGACGGGTTCGTACGGTTTGACCCATTGTGCGCACTTATGCGATTGTTGTCCAAGTCCGACAGATGGCCTGGTGGTATTCGTGAATCCGAAGCTGACAGGTGGACCATCCTGCCTCAGCCCCTGATAGAGCCAGGTCCCGTCCACATGAGAGTAGCATGATGAGCCTCAGGGCACGGATCCCCAAGCCCTTCCTATATCAGCATCGGAAACCCGTACTACCCCCGGGACTTCACCTCAGCCGATTTTTACTATTGCGGATGATAGATGAAATGAGGAGGAAGTGGAGAGTGTTGTGAAATGAAACAAATGTTTCCAATTTCACTCCTGATTGTTTCTCAATTGAAATTGTAGCCTGGTTCGTTATGAATTGTTGACACCAATGCAAACGTTCTATCGCTTCACATTCTCGAGTTTTACTGTCTCGCGACCCAACAATTCGCGCCTCAACTTCCTCCCTACTGCGTATCGTTAGATGAAGTCATCCGCTCCAACTCAAGGTCACATTGGATACATTGATTCTTCATCTATCGATCGTCGTTTACTTCACTGGAACACGTCGTGTAGTTTAGAAATTATAGGAGCGACAAAGCTGACCTGAAAATTTGTCGGTTGACTTTCTAGGATATTACCCTAGTACTGGACCGAGTTTATAGACGTACTGACGTACAAAAAATCATTTTCCTTTGACTAGAATTATACTAAGTTAAGTAATTACTTACAAATGGTTTTAGAGAACTCGGAGGTTCATTGCCACCCTCACATAAGACCGCCATCGGTCCCTACACTAAGCAACATTAATCCAGTCTCTAACATCATATCCCAACTCCCGCAAATCCAATTTTAATATTATCTTTCCATCTACGTTCCGGCCTTCCCAAAGATCTTTTCCCCTCAAGTCTCCCAACTAACACTCTATATACATTTCTGGATTCACCCATACGTGCTACAACCCCTGCCCATCTTAAATGTCTGGATTTAATGTTTCCAATTATGTTAGGTAGAGAATACAATGCGTGCAGTTCTGCGTTTTGTAACTTTGTCCATTTTCCTGTAACTTCATCCCACTTAGCCCCAAATATTTTTCTAAGCACCTCATTCTCGAACACCCTTAACCTCTGTTCCTTTCTCAAGGTGAAAGTCCAAGTTTCACAACCATAGAAAACAAGCGGTAATATAATTGTTTTATAAATTCTAACTTTCAGTTTTTTTAAGCAGACTAGGTAAGTGCTATATTGCTTAAATACATCATGGCTGTTTCATAAGCTGGCTTAAGTATAGCACCGAAAACTTTACAAGTGTTATCGGGCATCACAGCTGGAAGCGGAAAATTAAATCATTTCTTTTCTAAATGGACAAAAGAGACATCTATAATTACGGAGAGTGTCCTATATAAATTATGAGTCCCAGCTGCTCCAAGCAACGAAAATTAAAACTCCCCATGATCGACACAGAGAGGACGCGCTACGAGCTGCCTTCAATTCCCATCTACGCGTTGCATGGATACCGAATCGCATCTGTACCACTTTCAAGCCAGACAACGCCTGGGTCGCTCTTGAATGCAAGCTGCACAGATGAACGTAAGTCACTATTGCGCTCATCGCTCAAGTCTTGTTGGAGATTAGACTTCATTTGCGGGCCGTCCGCCTGGCAGCAGCACTGTAGCGCACGCAATGTCAATAAAATATAGAATTCCCCAGCCTCTGGCACAGGATCTAGGGGAGGAGAGCGAACCAGGCCGGGTCCGCGACACAGTGCTACATTCCCACATCATCATCATCATCATCATCATCATCATCATCATCTTGCTGTAGTGTTCACTGAATGGATCACAACCGAGATCATCTCATTTATCTGAATACTCTGCAATTATTATTAAGTGTTAAGGCTGGTTCACAATAAACCGGGAACGAAAACGAGAACGGGAATATTGTTAAAATAAATGTATTTAAGATATAAATACATTTATTTTAACATTATTTCCGTTCTCGTTTTCCTTGCCGTTTCCGTTCTCGGTTTATTGTGAACCAGCCTTTAGTGATCTCCAGTTATTTGAATTGATATAGCAACTTCTTTTGGAAGTTGAATAAAATTATTTCTGGTGTTAGTAAAGACACTACAACAACCACTATCACAAAATGGACAACTGGGATTAGTACCACCACCACCACAAGTCTAAAACAACCACTACTGCAGCAACGATTAATACTACAGTAACAATACAAAAACTAAGACTATGCAACTTCAATAACTACTAGGTACAACTACAACTACAGCTACCGCTACCACAACCACTACGACTACCGCTGCCACCGTTACCACTACCACTACTCTACTATCACTAACGCTACCGCTACCGCTACCACCACTACCGCTACCACTACCGTTACTGCTACTACCACTTCCACTATCACTATCGCTACCGTGTCGCTGCCGCTGCCACCTTCACGCCACCACTACCACTATCATTACCCCGCGCTACCGCTGCCACTACTGTACTCCAACCAGAAGAAAGTCTCAGGGGAATGAGACGCAGCGGGGTAATGCTGTGAATGAATGTTGATGTCATAAGACGTCATAAGGTCACACACGTGGGTACACGCATCTCCATTGGCTAACTCTCAAAGCACAAACGATAACACTGATACACACATACTTATATTACCCTAGTTACAAAATTAGGTCACGGTTAATCTCCTGGTCTTTTAATCCCTCCATAAAGGAAATAACATATGCAGGAGAGCGCACGTTTTTTAAACTGACGTTACAACGGTAATATTATCTATCTACTTCGCTCCAATAGATAACGCAATAGTAAGCACATTCCTTTCACGGTTAATCTCCTGGTTGGAGAACAGTACCATTACCGCTACTACCACTACCACTACTACCACTTGATAGTCTTGAAAGAATGAATCAAAGCTTTGCAATTGCATCTAATTCAACTTGAAAGCGTCAGCAAAATATTTCATTTTTGGGTATTAGGGTAAACATTGGTAATTTCGCGGCAGTGGTTATTTCGTGATACTTTTTCTTTGCTCTTTCGTGAACTAACCAATGGCCTTACGACATTCAAATTTCCGCCAAGAGATTGCATATGTTGTCCGGTTTCCAGAAACATACAGCTACGATTTGTGTGACTTTTGTAGCTGCTTCAGTGAGCTTTTATGTTTAAAGAGAGCAAGTTAGCGTCAACTTCTTAGGCGTACAAATTTTGTGGATGTTTGTAATTACATTACAGGCTTATTACTAAAGTTAAGCATTTGATATTTGGTACAAAGGTGCATTGTATCTTAATGAAATTTTATAAAATGTTTTTGGAATTTTAGATACAGCTGTAGTCGCCATATAGGCTTAGCTTTACTGATAGAAATCTTAGCTGTTTGACGCGAAATTTTGTTGAGCATTAAGAGTTACATTTTATACTATTTTAAAAATTGTATTACAATACGAATTTTAGAAATCTGAAGATAAGGTGTGTTAACACAAAAGAAAAGGGGGACGCAATGGGTTCAGTGTAGCTTCTGTTTGATTTGTTATCATGCTAAATGCCAATGATAAGTGCTAGATGACTTACTTTCAAGAATTGTGACAGAAGATGAAACATAGTTCCACCAATTTGGACCGGAGACTGAGGCAGACAATGGAGTGGCATATGCAAATTCACCAAAGAAATAGAAATTCAAAAGTGCACTTTCGGCGGGAAAAGTTATGGCTACTGTGTTTTTCGATTCAGAAGGACTCTTGCTTGTGGACATTAATTCTGACGCGTATGTGGCAACTCTCAAGAAACTTCAAGCTCGACTGAGTCGTGTTCGACGACATCGGGAGAAGCAGGATGTTCTGCTATTGCACGACAACGCACAGCCATATGTCAGTCACAAGACCACAGACCAGATCGGAAAATTTGGATAGACAACACTGAAACACCGCCTTACAGTCCTGAACTGGCACCGTGCGATTAACATCTCTTTGGCAAACTGAAGGATACCTTCGCGGAACGAGGTTAGAAGATGACTCCCTTGTGCACGCTGCTAAATAGTGGCTCACACGTGTTGATCCAGACTTTTAACGTGCTGGTCTACAGGCCCTCGTTCCTAGGTTACATAAGGCAGTTGAAAGGGACGGGGATTATGTGAAAAAGTGAAATTTTGTTCCTAAAGGATGTATCTACATTCTGTGTAAATAGCAAAGCTGTAGGATAAAAATATAATTTGTAAACAAATGTTATGCATTACTTTTGGAGTTACCGTAGTAATATAGGCTATAGTAAAGTCCGTAATAAAAATGTTCACCCTTTCAGGACAAAGAAGATCCCTTTTAAATTTCGATTTTTACTTTGATTTCATTCTTATTATATGTTGATATGTATTTCTATGTTTTCTCGCTATGAATATTAGACAGAATTACTATGTCTGCAGTCTTGTAACAATAAATGAAAATTTCATTTGACTTTAATGAATTTTTCCACAATTCTTCTACCTCTCACGAAATTATCAATGTAATATCACGAAATTACCAAGGTTATCACGAAATAACCAATATTTCAGCTTAAGTTGTAAAAGTGGTTTTTGGCACTTGTTCAAGAACGTGTCTAATCTTTTATGTCTCCAGATTTGTACAGCAAATTATCGTCTTTTAGATGAAAAAATCGAAATAAGGATATATTTACACATTTGCATTTTAAATTTATTTTCATGAAATTATCACGAAATTACCAATATTTACCCTAATATAAGCAGATATTTCCAAACTGCGGGGTTCGCTCGTTTTAGGAAGTGGGAGTGCTTTATCAGACCGGCGGGCAATGGTTCAACGAAGTAACTTTTAACGAAATATCTATAAACATACACAGAGATATCGAAATATTTGAAGAGTAGTCGGCTATGCTCGAGGTTGCGGGTTCGGTCCCGGCCGAGGTCGATGGCATTTAAGTGTGTTTAAATGCGACTGGCTCATGTCAGTAGATTTACTGGCATGTGAAAGAACTCCTGTGGGATAAAATTCCAGCACACCGGCGACGCTGATTCAACCTCTGCAGTTGCGTCGTTAAATAAACCATAATTTTAATTTTTTTAAGAGTACCTACAGAGGAAAAACCTGATAAGTCACATTTTACTCTTTTTGCAGGAGAGCAAGTTAAAAGTTTCAAAACACATTTCAGAAAAAAGTAATAATATCAATTTTCATTACTATTCACTCTTGATCATAGCCTATTTACATCGAAAATTGTTCGTAGAATATGGTAACTTTTCTGTAGCCACAGTGAATACCATTAAGGAAATATTATGATTAAAACTATGAGTGAAAGCGTCCACCCTTGCGGAGTAACAGTTATCTGGTTTAGGTTCTTTCCGAGATTTTCTCTCAACCAATTGAAGCAGAATTGCTGCGCAACTATCAGCGTTGGACCTTGGATTCATTTCGCCATCATAATTACACTTCCCCCTCTTTTTACCATCATCATCATCTTCATTTGTTTCCAAGGTTTCGGGCTTCCTCCGATACAAAATCGGCTGCGAGCCGCCGCAAAACTTGGACCCCCTAGGATATGTGGTCATGCGTTGCTGGTGGTAGTGCTATGCATCATGTGCTCTCTACTAGACTGGTGGTAACTCGTGGGACTAGGAATAGCGGTAAGGCCTACGCGGAATGGTAAAGGGATCATGTAGGCTGTAGGGGAATTCGGAAGCGGCGTGCATGTGAATCTGTAGTGCGGAGGGCCTCATGGCATGTATACCATTCCATCCCTGGTAGCACGATGGGCCCACTCGAGTAACCTGCGTGTGAGGACAGTCCCAGTCCGTGCCCTTCCCTGAAAGGTGACTAACAGATAAATAGATGAATGTAATGAAAGAGACTGCTTTCCTATTATGTCAAGTGATTTTAATTGCGAGATGCTACTAAATTTTCCCTTGAAGAATGTATAAATTTTTAACCAGAAATATTTTTCCAGAAGCATTATGATAAATAGGTCTACAATTGAGTTATGGATCCATTCAATATTGGTTCGTCTAAAACTTATTACATTTTACTTGAAGGAATCTGCAGCGAACATTGAAAAGAAGTTTCCGCACCTCAGCAGGGAAACTATGAATGTCTTCCTTTCGGAATATCCTACCTTTGTGAGACTGGATTTTCAGTAGAGGTAGCCATCGAATGAATGTATCGTTTTATTATGAACCTGGAGCAAGACCTCAGAGCGGCCTCCAGGTACAATCTGTTACGTTCAAAGAGGCAGCCACATCAATATCAATAAAGCAGGAATGAAGGTTCAATCTTGCAAATTGAAAGAATTCAGGCACACGTATTACAGGAGAAATGTTATGTAGGCCTATTGGTTGTAAGGCCACGCGGAATTCATGTAGCGCATGTAAAGCTGGAAACCCGGGTTCGAGTCCCGGTGCCGGAGAAACTTCTTCTCCGTTCTATTCTTCATCATTTTCTTATGTAGGTTAGAGCCATTCTATTTTAGTAGATTTATTCATCGAAGTAGTGATGTTTTTCTATTCAAACTCCAAATAGCCTCATTCAGTATCCCTATGAGTGTAATACGAAATTTTGTAAGAAACTGAGAACATATACAAACTCTGAATGCTTTCAGATTTGCTTCCTATTACTTATCTTTATTCCAGAAGCAATTAATGACTGCAGAACAAGATGTCGGCCATATTTCAATCTTATAATAACAACGTATCACAGTAACAAATCGCATTATTGTGTGAAAATATTTTATTTTTATACAAATCTTACTAAAATTACAGCTTCTTCTGAAGTGTTCTGATTTATGAAAATCCGCACAAATTCGTCTGAAAAACATCACATTTACTGTATTCATCAGTAGTACTGGATTTAATTTTGTATTTGTAATAGTTTTGAGTTCTGATTCATTGCACAAGTAATGTGTTTACTGTTTATGTGTTACGTTTAGTTCATCGTCCAATAAACTTAATCTAACACCCAAATTCACGATTTCGCTGATTTAGACTGTCGGTGTCTCGACTTATGTGTCAATAATGAAGTTTTAAGAATCGCTATTCAACACCCACTTCGTGAAGGACGAACTCATCCAAATTTTGGGTTCGGTTCCTGTAACTCAGCACTGTCGATAATTAAAAACGCATGACACGGCCCTTCTGGTTAGGAAACTGTGTTTTGTAAACAAAGTGCTTAGAGATAATCTACGGCCCTAGTGTCTTCCCAAAGTTTACAATCTCTTTCAAAATTCAAAACTATCAAAGTCCCTTCTGTGGGACTCAGTATCACGAAGTGAGACAAGTGGACAATAGGCTTGGAGCTCACTTAGCTACACCAATTCATATTACAGATTTATTATTTAATTTGTCCTACAGAATAATATCTGTAATATTGACAATTAACATTTGAGGAGAAAAATTCGCTCCGGCGCCGGGGATCGAACCCGGGTCCTTGGTTCTACGTACCAAGCGCTCTGACCACTGAGCTACGCCGAATTCAATCCACAGCACAGGATCGAATCTTCCTCCTTCAATGTTTCCCTTTGTGATCTGACTCCAAGTTAGGCATATACTGTATGTTGTATATGTCCAATGTCAACTACCATTATACTAGGAACGCACTCAGCTGAGTGACTTGTTTGGCCGGGATTCCGCAGTTACGTGCACAGTAATCTGTACAAATTTTTCTCCTGAAATATTAATTGTCAATTTTACAGATATTATTCTGGAGCACAAATTAATAAATAAATCTATAATATTCTCATAGCTGCAGTGCATATATTTGTACAGATTACTGTGCACGTAACTGCGGAATCCCGGCCAAACAAGTCACTCAGCTGAGTGCGTTCCTAGTATAATGGCAGTTGACATTGGACATATACGTCAACATATATGCCTAACTTGGAGTCAGGTCACAAAGGGAAACATTGAAGGAGGAAGATTCGATCCGGTACTGTGGGTTGAATTCGGCGTAGCTCAGTGATCAGAGCACTTGGTACGTAGAACCAAGGACCCGGGTTCGATCCCCGGCGCCGGAGCGAATTTTTCTCCTCAAATATTACACCAATTCAGATACTCTTTACGAGACTTAGAACGCGCCTACTTTTTAGATTTTTTCCGCAGAAAAGGCCGTCTTTTGGCTGTCATTGTCACTTCTGAGTTTGAATAAAACCCAGCAAGTCTATTACGGACACACAGACTACTGCGTCGAAAGAGTGACGACGTGAATGTGCCCGCTCTGAAAGGAAAGCTGCGCCATTATGAAAATGTTGAGTTAAGTCTTCACTTGTAATGTATTACGGCTCTCAGCCGCTTTAGCGCTAGTTAAAAGCCTTAAACCTCCCGTACTTCAAAACCGCCAACACAAAAGGGTCTTATCAGGACTTTAATAATGAAAATAACAATAACAGTACCATCAATTCCCTCTTTATGCAGCGCATTTCCATTCCGGTCTTCTATACCTCGTCCTCTCTCCATGACCGTTCAGAAACAATGTCCCCTCTTTTAGATGTCTTCAGGAAATTTGGTACTTTATGCCAATTTTCAGTGCTGGTATATCTACACATAACAATTCTCATACCTCCTTTTTTAAAGTTGCTCCTTATCCGCTGCTACATCTCCTCCATTCTTCCTTTTCTTTTTAACTCCCTTCTTCCGAGAGAAGACATGTAGTCATGTAAAATAATGCTGTAAAATGTTATTACATCAGAGGCTAAAGGTTTTCGGATAGGAGAGAAAAGGACGCACTCTCTCGGAAGAGAAACAAAGTCTGGGAACTGCAATAACATTTTCTCCTCGAGCTGCTCTCGCGGATTTATGAACACGCCCGACGACAATTGAAAGGCGACGCCCGCACCTCCGATTAGCAGGTAGCGCCGCGATCGCTTTGCGTGAGTCGGGGGAATTACGCCCGGACTTGCAACACTTTATGGGCGGCTGTTAGGAATAAAAGTTTTTATGTCCAGCTTTAAAAATGTTTCGAATAAGCAGATAAGGGGACTGTGAGCACACGACCACTTGTTTGGGGACGCTGCAACCTCACAGCCCGAGCTGCAGACCGCCCTACAGGTTTTTAGATTCAGAAAATTCATTTAACACTCAAAGTTATGCATAGATTTATACAGGCACATAGGGGACTTATTTCTGAGGCCACTGTGACGGGAAATACTTATAATGACAAGTTCCTCGATTTCAAAAGAACACGCATAAAAACTAAAATAAAAACTTCCAAAATATAATCCTACTAAATAGTCAATATGTGCCTACATTTAATTTTCATTTCATTTTTTTTTATTTATTCTATTCTATAGATGAGAAACAGTCGACAGAAATGGATAATGAAAAAAGAATATCTACAATCCAGCCATTCCCTGTTACCTTCAGAACTGCCGACTAAAAGAGCTTGAAGTAATCGGACTATTGGTTGGAGCAAGAGGTACTGCTACTCCCTTCATGACAGATTGTTTAAAGGACGGGGTAAAATTTCGGTCTTTTTCAGTCAAACATTGCATTTTCGTTTTCTTGTAAAAAAAATTAATAAGCAACAGGCTACCTTATTTATCCGCTGAGTAAGTTTCAATGCTTTGCGGAGAAAGCATAAAAATTACGGAATATATGTATAAATGGCTCCACTCTTGAACTTCAATTCCATGAAAATTTTACAAGCTTTCTTCTTACACTTTTATGTCAGCATATTTCGTCATAGCATCAAACGAAATATTTTCTATATCAACCAAAATAATAATAGCCATAATTATTATTATTCTAACATTAGGAAAATTAGAAATAGGCCTACATAAACATGCTGAAGTCAAAAAAAGGACAAATTACCTATAAAACGAATATCTAGGTTCGAAGTGTAAAGGCTCTTACAATTTTGATGATCGGAACATGATTTTTACTGCATTTTCTACATACCGATGTTAACAAAATAGCGCATGGGTTTAGGTATGCAGTGTTTATAAACATTTCCCTCCCTTTGAAGTAAAGATATAGAAATGCGTGACGTTTTTCTTATGTCATTGGTCTTGAAAAAAAAAATCCAAAAATTTTACTGAAAAACTGAGCGAAACATTTCATTTTGAAATATACACTTTTTTTAATATTCTTACTAGTAACTCAAAAACTAATTCATTCACAGAAATGGAACTTCACCACATCATTATCTATCACACCGTGATTATGTGTACAAAAAATCAAGGGCGTAGCTTGAAACATGTAAAAACTAGAAATTTCATCCATCGCCCTCCTTAAGAAGATTTGAATACATACATACATACATACATACATACATACATACATACATACATGTGTTCTGTCCATGGGCAAGTCTTTCACAGCAAACCCAGCATTCTCCAATCTTTCCTAGATTCTGCCTTCCTCTTAGTTTCCGCGTATTATCCACATATGAAGAGTCCACTGCAAGAATGATGGATGTCATTTGGAATACATTTTGCAGGAGAAGCAATTGAAAGTTTGAAATGCTTAGCGCTCAAAGCTTAACTGTGATTTTCCGATCATTACTGGAAAATGACTGTCAGTGTTAATGCCATATAACTCTCTATGTACATTCTATATGTCTTAAGCTATGCATTGACAGTCTTGGTTCATTTTCGACAAGAAAGTGACATTCATCATTCTTGCAGTGGACTCTTCATATCTTAATGTCGCCTGTCATCTGATATCTTCTTCTGCTCCGATTCTCCCGTTCACCATTCCTTCCAGTGCATCCTTTAGTAGGCAGTTTCTTCTCAACCAGTGACCCAACCAATTCCTCTTCCTGACCAGTTTCAGCATCATTCTTTCTTCATCCACTCTTTCCAACACAACTTCATTTCTTATTCTGTCTGTCCACTTCACACTTCATCTCATTCAGACGCTAGATAACCTCCGCAGTTGTTAAAGCGTCGTAAAATAACCAATAAAAATATGATTACTGTTATGTTACTTGTGGATTTAAAAATAAAAAATTCGTAAGCTAAGGCAATGAAGTATAAAAATTGTTAACTGTATAAGTTAAGTTAGCCCTATAATTTAGTGATATAGGAAGGTTAAAAGTTTGTGAATCGAGAATCAATAATTATTTCTTTTAGAAATATTCTAGTAAGAGATCCTTTGAAAAATGTTCTTCCAAGTTTCATTTATTTTAAAAAAATCGTATGAACTTCTGAATTTACTTTCAGCCCTTCTATTACACATTCAATTTGAATTTTATATACATTTGACTGACCCTAACAATTTCGACTCGGTTGACTGGATCTTGGTAATGCTTTTTTGTTTCAATTTCCAACTTCCAGAAACATAAAGGAGAACTACTGCCGCCGTAACTTTATATGAATTGATCTGTGTATCTTTCTTTCTTAATGTTCTATGAATAGTTCCGCATATTGTTTGAAACTTATTTTTAATGTCTTTATTCCGATTGTAAGAAATATAACAACCTAAGTATTACAAGTTCGAAAGTTTTTCTGTCTTCTTTTGCTGTTGCCTACCCACTAATGGATGTTCTCGACCACTCCTCTGATCTCTTTCCGGGTTTCCACAATATAAATAAATTCTTTCATTGTTCTTAAGCTAGACCATTGTCTTACCATGGGCAACCATGCCATCACCTTCCGATCAATACTGCATCTTCCTTCATTATTTCTACAGATATGACTTGTATTTTATTGACGCTGGCTACTACCTCTGTAATCTGTTTTATTTCTTTTCCTCAACAGTATGATGGCTCGTCTTTATCCATTTCGGGGACAGCATTTTCAAAGACAATACTATGAGAGGATCTGACGTGAGACCACTAAAAGCTCTTATCCATGAGTAGCATTTATTAGGACTTATTTCCCGAATGGACGGGAACATTACAATCAGCCGCCGGTGTAGCTCAGACGGTAGCGCGTTTGACTGATGATCCGGAGTTGCGCTCGGGAGTGAGTTCGATTTCCGCTGGGCTGATTTTCTGGTTTAGTTTTTTCCGAGATTTTCCTAACCGTAATGCAAATGTCATGTAATCTATGCAGAAATCTCGGCTTCATCTCGCCAAATACAATTCCGCTGTCACCAATTCCATCACCATCCGTAGTTGACACATCATCGTTAAACAACCAAGTAAAAAAAAACACTAAAATCTAAATAAAATTCATAAAAGGGCGCGTAATAAAAATTATTTAGATTGTTTTATATGCAGCTAAAATTCTTGTAACGCATGAACTCTCTCACTGCATTTTAGTGGAATGATGATAGGCCCTAATATATTGTTTCAGCAACTTCTGAAAACTAAAAACATTAAACTTTCGGATAACGTAGCGATCTACATCATCGACATATTTTTACACAAAGTTACATAACCTATTCGTGATAATAAAATAAATAGGTTGGACTAAAATAAGTTATTAATTAAATTTACATTTTTTGAAACTACAGGTTTTTAATAAATAAATAAATAAATAAATAAATAAATAAATAAATAAATAAAACAAGTAAATAAATAAATAAACGAACAAACAAACAAACAGACAGACAGACAGACAAATAAATAAATAAATAAATAAACAAACAACAAATAAATAAATAAACAAATAAATGAATAAATGCACAATGCTGAAAACACATTGACCTTTCCTTTCTCTGGCATGATCTGTAATTGTTTCCTTTGGCGTTTCTTACATCTTTAGCACATTTAAATTCTTCATTTACAAATGGGTTAAAATTTCCTCAATATTTTCTAAAATACTTTCTATATAACTTTTGTCATCCCATTCCAAATGGTTTTCACAATGTGCTCATTATATTCATCAACATTTGATTTTCTCATATTATTACGTCAGTCTTTTAAAATTTTACGACGTGTTGAGTTGATGTTTCTCTTTTCAATTCATAATCGCGCACTTCACAGAACCGTTGAAAGTGACTCCACACATAATTTATATATACAGAGAGTCCAAAATTGATGTATACACTCTTTGAAATATTATTTCACAGCAAAGAAATGAGATAGGAATACGAATTTTGCCGTTTATGATTCAGAAGGCAGTGGAAAGTATGGAAACATGTTCGTTTATAAACAAACATGAACGTAAGTGGATACTGAAATGTTATTGGAAAGTGGAGAACACAACCACCAACAAGGCTAACTATCACAAGAATTCGAAACAAGTTTGAAGTCGATGGAACGGTGCTAGATATGTTGAAAGGGCGGTGCGGTAGAAAGAGAAGTTCCACCGATAACGAGAGTGTTGATGCAGTCATGCAGGCTTTTGCAGAATTCCAAAAGAAGTCAATGAGGCAATGTTCTCGTGAGATTGTTATCAGCAAATCCAGTGTTCATCGAATTTTGCGAGCTCAAAAATGGAAGCCTTACATTCCGAGACTTGTCCACGCACTAAATGAGGACGACCCAGAGATGGATAGGACGAAGAGGAAGTGCTGCGGAGTTCCCGCCTCGATCTCCAGATTTAATCCCTCCAGAGTTCTACCTATGGGGAGCCCTAAAGGACACAGTGTATGCTACAAAACCACAAACACTGGAGGAACTGAGAGTTCACATTGAACATGTCTGTAATGATATTCCATTAGCAACAATCCACTTGATATGTCGCTGTGTTGTACGTCGTTGTTGGGAGTGTACTGTGGCGGAAGGGGAGCATTTTTAACAAATACGGGCTTAAATACAAAACCGCAGAAATCGTATTTCTGTCTTATCTCGGTGCTGAGATATAGTGTTTCAAAATGTGTATACATCAATTTGGGACATACTGTATTTTTTTATGTTTGTGGATTTGTATTCAGAATTATGATTTAATCAATTTCATCATATGATGATTGACCAAAATGATTATAATGCCTGCCATTTTCGCCATGTTGCAGTGCATACTAAATCTTAGTGAATCCTCTTCAATGGACAAGGAAAGTTGTCATTGGTTCATGGTATATGAGGCATTCTTTGTTGTCATAGAACCACATACATACAGTTGGTTGGTAAGTATTCTGTTGCTCGATCTTTTACTTTAAGGCACTTTGGTCGCTAGAGTGGTAGAGATGCAGAATAGAGATGCAGGTCTTCATTAGGAGCTGCGTCGTTATTGGACCAGCTGAAGAAGGCTCCTTCAGTTTATATGCTTATACGACTTTGGTTCGCCCAATGCCAGAATAAAAAGAAGTTTCCCACTTCATGCACAGATGTCTCTGCAATCCAACATTTCGTTCAGGACTGCACACGTCTAAAAGGCAACAACTACTGGAACCACAGAGTAACAGACTTAGCAGGAAACAAAGTAGCAGTAGGGGGTTAACACAATAAATCAAAAGGCTGTAATGCACACTTGAATTAACAGTAGACAGGATCTGGAAATAAAGAGACCTTCTGGGCTGTAGAAACCTATGCCTTCTGCCTAACAGTTAACTCTAGAAATTAATCCATTCAGATATCTTGCATTTATGGAGTGATTAGGTCATCGCTCCGTCGGACTTGACCCCGCGGATTTATGGCCCGTTGTTTCGTTGTGTCACGTCGCATATTAATCCCGTTTATAGCAACTGGCCGGTATCCAAGTCCGGCTGTATCCTAGCAACCGTAACCTCTTCAACTATATGGGTGTCGTGGGACAATTAGGCCTCAGCCATGTGTGTCCACATGTAATTAGCTGTCGTTACGTTGGTACAACTGACTGACTAATACTGTGCTAACATCATCCATTCAGGGTCCCGACTCGCTGAAACTTCATTACGAGAAAGTCCCTTTATTTATGGCGTCCCCGGATCGTAAAGGAAACGGCCAACATTTATATCACGAATTATTCACACCGCCATTGCAAAACAGCTGCCTGCGCCCAGCCGCACTGTCAAATGTTTCATCTTCTGAGGAATTAAGTACAGGGTGTATGGAAGCGGCGTGCCGGTTGTGCTGTAGCTTACAGTTTAAATCTCCGAAACTTAACTTTTAGTTAAAATTAATCAATATTTGAAACACGGATTGTTTTGTTTCCTATCTTTCATCATAACTAGACTGAGAACTTACATTCACTAAGAACTGCCAAATTATTTATGCAACTGTGTACTGAAAACCTTAGAAATAAACTGTTAGTTATACAGTAAAATTTAAAAATACGTATAGTATTGAACGCTTTAATTCATTTTTAATGAGAGAAAAAGGTAACTTCTAAGTGTATTATTACTTTAAAAATTTTTAACAACAAATATCAAATAATTTCATTTGCAATAACAATACTGACTTTGCCTTAGTGCAATAAATTGTAATGGTTTACTTCCATGTTTGCTTTTGTGAAGAAACGTCTTTTTTTTAGTTAATACAAACATGTGAGTGAAGGTGAAATGCAAGTTCAACGCCAAAGGATGCAACTGGGGCAAACTCAAAAAGAGAGACCCTTGTAAGATCACCATTACTTAACCCAGAGTCCATCTGTACGTTCAACAGAGATGAAACTTTCTGCAAAATATGTCATAGATCACTATTTTTTTCTGGCACATTATGAAGGATTTTTTTTTTAGAAAATTTCTTCATGTTCCTTTCGGACACTCTTCTGCCTCTTCAACTACTGCCAAGGAGTCAACCCCTGGGCTCCAGTTTTCAATGGCCAAGACAGGAACGAGTAGTGTGCTAATAGGAACTCCAGTCTCTCCAGCAGATCACGCGAATCAGCGTTCTGCCCTCTATAGATGTTCGCTGGAACTTAGTCCTATTCTGCACAGTGAATAAGTTGTTTCTTTTATTCCTCATGGAGACTGGCTCAAACGAAGGTCATAAACAATTAAAAATATTGAAATTTTGGGCTATCGCCATATGTCGCGAATTCCTTGAACATGATTGTTCACTTTAAGGAACTTTTTTAAGTTTCACCTTAAAAAAAGTGTGGAAAACTCGAAAAAATGGCAAAATAGGCAATTACATGCAATATTAAAATAAATTAAACTGTGCATTTTTCACCAAAACCGTTGAAATATGCACAATCTGCAAAATAAATTGATGTTATTATATAATCCTCCGTTTGAAACACAAAGGACACCTGTCAACCATTGTATTTCCTAGAAAGGGTTCACAACCGTGAGACTTTAGGAACCTTCAAAACAAAGCTCACAAATAAAATTATTTTAGTTTGTCTTAAAGTTGCTCGTATAACTTGTGTAGCTAAGGTTTTATTCTTCTGGGTGACTATTGTCAACCACGCGACTTTCTGCGTTACGATTTCTGCAAAGTTTCGGTAAGCATTCATTACCACTTTTGTGAGTTATATACTATATCTTTAGGAATAATTTGTTCTATTGAACTTCGAAGGATTGTAGATCTACGTTTATCAAATTCCTTCAAGAGATTAGAACGCATTCTCGTGTATTACTGGGAATTCAAGCATCCCCTACGCCAGCCCCAGAAAAAAAGAAATGGATCCAGGTGCAGCTGTTAAAAATTTGTTAGATCTCGAGATAAAACGACTACAACTGATGTGTGTAATGTCCAAAACGGACATGTGCCGACCATTTGAGGGATATCTGTGTAAATTGCATGTAAATAAATAGGTTTTGTAAATACATGTCTGCAGAAAGCATTCAGGAATAAAGATTTTTGAAAGCTAATCCAAGGAAAATAGGACAATAGGGCACAAGCTATTCAGGTATTATTGCATACGAAGATTTTCATAATAAAACAAGGATTATAAACGTGTTTCAAGTGTTAATTTTGTAGGTAAATGTAGAAAGTATTTGAAATTTACATATAAATAATTGTCTATTAATTATGAATGATCTAATTCTGCTTCAAAACTATTTTTATGTTTATTTATAAATTAACTATGTATACTCCGTAGTATCACATTTATTTAACCATTCTTATTGAAAAGAATGTTCAAATTCATCCTCTAAACAAGGCTGTAACTTGGGTGACAGCTGTCTCCCAAGCGACTGAATACGTTACACGAGTACTGAAGAGTTAATAAAATATGTATTTTCATTTAAATTCTCGGTTTAATAAAAACGAACATAAATTTTAATGGAAGGACTGTTTAACTCATCCCCAAACGTAGCGATACTCTCGAAAAAAAAGAAACAAAGAAAAAAACACAAGACAGGAGACTTGCATACAGTCCCTGTAAGATGAAGAACAATCTGAACTTCCGGCTCTGAATCGAAATCGGATCTACTGAATTTGTAATTGGAAACATCTATTTTATATAATTTATATACTGATGAAACCTTAGGGTTATGAGGGTGAGCCAATTACGTTCAAGATATTAGAATAGAATGTCAGGCAATGATAAAGCCGCATCACGTTATTTGAACATACTTATCTAAACCGTAATACAATCTCATCGAGGCACATACACACGAATCCACGAATAGTTGCCATAGCAACTCGTCTATGATTTTTCCCCTCTTTGCAGAGGGTAGCGCTGTGGACTGTCTCCATTCATCTGTAATCCGAGACACTACATTTCCCCCCTTCCAATAATGTGGTCACGTGATTCCATTACGCTGACAGACCGATCTTGAAATATTAATCCATTATTTTTATACACGTGATGTACCATAGATTGTTCATACTCAATGGCACTGCATCAGCTGCTGGCATTATATTAATAATGTATAAGTTTCACTACGTAGGCCTATATATTAATTACATTACATAATTAGCATATTACATCGTATACTAAATAACACCGTTATTAGAACGACTATAACAATGGCGTTTTGCGTTCGAAAATGCTTGTGTATTTTTTTTAGTAGGTTATTTTATAAACATCTCAGGTTATATAGCGTCTGAATGAGATGAAGGTGATAATGCCGGTGAAATGAGTCCCGGGTTCAGCACAGAAAGTTACCCAGCATTTGCTCAAATTGGTTTGAGGGAAAACTACGGAAAAATCCTCAATCAGGTAACTTACCCCAACCGGGATTCGAACCCGCGCCACCTGGTTTCGAGGCCAGACGCGCTAACCGTTACTCCAAATGTGTGGACGCTTGTGTATCAAATTGAAAATTTTGAAAAAAAAAACTACCATCTTTGTTGTCAGACTTTCAGGGCACCCCAGTTTCTTTTGTCTACATTACTGAATTTTTTCCATAATCGCTATCATCATCATCATCATCATCATCATAATCATCATCCTACAATGTTGATTCGCCTCTCATGGTCCGTCGTGGGCAATGTTTGGTGGCAAAAATACTTACAGACGCATCATTCAATAATGAGCAATCAAGTATCCATAATTGAAAATACCTACGTATTTGTCTTCGATACCAGTAGCCTAAGTGGAGTACACAGTGGAATAAAGAAGCATACATAAAGACTAACTACGTCGCCATGAAAAGGAAGAGTAAGAAAAGAAATACGATTTTTTTTTGGAGAGATGCTGCGATATGTAAATTTTCATGGAGTACACCCATCTTTCCTGCTGACATTCCATCACTAAACGTAACGCCATTTCTTACACCTATTGAACAATAGAAAATGAAGAATGTTACACCAGTTTAAATTCAATTGCGCAGGAATGAATATAGAGTGTCTTTAATAAATAATTGATTATTCGAAAACTGTACCCATAGGGATGATTCTCTGACATGTTGTATATCCTTGCCAACAAAAATATTTCCTGGTACCGTACAATCAAACTAATTATAAATCTGTCGTCGATCTGCAAAAGGGGACATGTCCAAAATGACAAAGTGTTGAAAAATCGCAAAAAAAAACCATAACAGAATTTTAAAAAAATTAGGGTGCTATTCATAGACATTTCTCAGCACTCGCTACGAGCGTACTAAGCTAGCCCCGGCTATCCATTGGTTACTAGTACAGGATTCAAATCAAATCCTATCGCTAACACTGGTTTATGAATACGAAAAAACGCTGATCATCTACCGGATGCCCGCGCTAAAAATGTCTATGAATACGGCCCTAAATTTTCAAGGATCCTGGATGAATGTACCCATAGTGATCTATAGTCCCATCGCTCTTGTTTCCGACAGCCAATGACGTTGCAGATCGGCTACATTTAAACGTGTGCGCCTTATGATTCGCTTCTGATGACGTTATATACTTCCTAAGGCTCGATAAATACTTAAAATAATCATCCGCCATTTTGGCTCTTTCGTTGGCGTTCGCAAAAGCAGACGAGGACGTTATTTGCCGCTTAATTATTTGCTCAATTACAGTGCGTTTGATTATCATCATAGGAGCTGCGATATGATGGTGTTTAACGGTGCGACAAATAGATTCCTCGTCTGGTAGTTCGGCAACGAAAGAACAAAAAAGGCGAACGATACTGCCTACCTAGACTTTATACAGTCTTCACATCCTAAAACGTAACCAAAGAGGAGGAGTCACGCCGAAAATAACAGCGACACGACTATAATTAGAAAAAAAAATATGAACATTTTAATTTATTAAATTACAGTTTTTGCGATTTTCCAACACTGTTGTTTTGGACATGTCCTCATTTGCAAATCGACGAATAAATGTGCTGCCCGTTAGAAAACGCAACTTTTCCATGCGTAGTGTGCATTTGCTGTTGGTGTACCCGGTGAGTGGCATTCTATGCATTGACACATTGTTGGCGTAGAATAGACGGACAAAATGCCGAGTACGCGATTAACTCTGCTACAAACAAGACAGCTCCCTTGGTCTCCACATCGTCAGGCGTAAAAAAATTGGACTTCAATTTTGTGGGGATTTGTTGAGGATCGTGTTTATGCAACTAAACCACGAACTATTCCTGAACTGATTAAAAGGGTCGTGAATACGTTACAAATTGTCACTCCTGATATGCTTTCGAAAGTGGACGAGATGATCCATCGCTTGCACTTATGTAGGTCTATCCTTCAGGGTGAAAATCATGTTGTAAACTGTGGGCCATTAATTAGTGTATGTTTACTGTAATTTGTACACAATCCATTTATGTACCTATTCATGTTTTTCATTACAATTACTCTAAATTTTGAATTCAATAAAATTGTTTCATTCGTCACTACATGGAATAGGACGCCTTCTGGTGGGCCATGCAACAGTGCTGCCTTCTGGCGGGAGCACTCATGACCGAATCGACTGTACAGTACGATTATTTAAGTCTTGACAGTCGCCGGGGATGTGCGCCTGGGTCAGGCGAGTTCCGTTTAGTTACGACAAGGTGTGTTTGGGTTGTTCACTCGCTTGTCTTCGAAGCGATCGGATGTCATGCGTGTGGTATAGCGTTGTGTTTCCAGTACAGTTAAGCTTTAATGCATTCCTTCACCGACCGCTCGCCCCTATTTGTACCCCAGAACTCTCCCCACTCTTCCTATTACTTCCCCTCTTTCGCGTCGCTGGGCTGTCAGGACTAAATAATCGGTCTGTACGGCACAAGTAAAGGTTCCTACTAGCGTAGATTGTATAACATAGCAAAAAAATCATCCAAATTTGTCAATTTTTCGAGCTATCAATTATTGCTTATTAAAAACCTTGTACGTCCAACAATACAAAATATTCAAATTTCTTCTGGATAATAATAATAATAATAATAATAATAATATTTTGTTATTTAATGACGATGCATCAACTACCAGATTATTTAGTATCGATGAAACTGGTGGCTGCGAAAAGATATTTGACGAAATGAGATCGAGCATTCGCCATGTGATTACCTGACATTCGCCTTACAACTGGAGTAAACCCCAGAAAAACCAGGTAATCAGACCAAGCGGGAATCGAACCCACGCCCTAGCGCAACTTCGGATCGCCAGACAAACGCACCGTCGTCCGTAATAATATTATAGATAATATTTATAATAATTAGTTAATACTGTACAATAAAACTGATTTAGCATTATTTGTAATGACAGTCTAATGAGCAGGATACAAATCTTGCTTTTCCCTGCCTCTTTTGTATTCATCAACAATGATAGAAGTTCCAGCTACACTTTCACCAATGCGTTCCCACTCACTTAGGACGAGTTATTTTCATCTTCATTATCATGTAACGTGAGTGGCAATAAATTCTCAGAAATGTATGTAACATGTCTATTGTAAATTACATATTCATGGATCAACTTGCTAGAGACAAAATAAGAGAAAGTACAATCTATTTTTCCTTTTAGAATTGCATTTTTTGTTCGTTTCGTCTCCATGTAATATTAGCATGAAAGCTCACTGTCACTATTAGCGTGAATCTTTTAGAGCGTGGTAAACAGTACATAGGAGTGTGTTATAAAAGACGAACACAAAACATGCGATATTATGTCCAGGACATAAACTTGCCGATCTTCCCACTTAGCGTGAGCCACACGTAGTGATGTGGAAAAGTCTGAGGAAGATCCCGAGTGCCTGGCATCCTCTTCCAGGCCGAGTTATGACGTGTCTCAATCACAATTACATCCTCGGACCTGTTGCGTCGCGCCCTGTGAAGCCATAAAACCGTCTTTATGGAACCTCGCGTGCCGCAGTCCCTGCTTCGAACGCCGTTGTCCTACCTGCTGCATTGCTTTTTGTTTAAATGTTGCAGAGAACAAGGACAATATGACCAGTTGTAGAAAAATTCTCGGAAGTCTTTTTTGGTGATTTTGTACAAGAACAGGAAGCAAGCACATTCTTACACTGAATTTTAGTTAAGTACATATCCGGTATCATGTCTGGACTAGTATTACGGAATGAGCGCTATTTCAAGTCCTCGTTGGGGATGAAATGTTGTCATGGCATTTCGAACAGTGTAAGGCACCGGTACCCACCCAGAATCGTGATGAATTTCGAGAGTTACAATGGGAAGCGAAATGCAGTTTATATAATCACTTGTAACTGCTGGTGGAGTTATCATTCTGACCAGATCTTGCCTCCGTACTCTCTGGATGATCGTTCACCTCTGCCGAGGTATGTGAAAGGCAGACGGACGTAATCTCCTAGCAATTCTGTGATATATATAACCTGGGAGATAAAAGTAATGTCCAAACTCTTAGAATATTGTCATGTAAACTCATAGGAATTCTGTGATCTTGATAACCAGTGAGGTAAAAGTAAGTAAGAAGAATGGAACGTATGGAGTGAACAGACAGAATAAGAAATGAAGCTGTTTTGGAAAAAGTGGGTGAAGAAAGAATGATGCTAAAGCTGATCAGGAATTGGTTGGGTTACTGGCTGAGAATAAACTGTCTACTGAAGAATGCACTAGAAGTAATGGTGAACAGGAGAGAAGTTCGGGGTAGAAGAAGATATCAGATGATATAATACGTCATAAGATATGTGGATCATATGTGGAGACTAAGAGGAAGGCAGGAAATAGAAAAGATTGGAGAAAGCTAGTTTGCAGTGAAAGACCTGCCCTTGGACAGAACACTATGTGAGAAATGAACAATGAATATGATAAGATGTGAAAGAATACATAAAAAGCAAGATGAACAAGAAATTAAAATACGAAATCAGTAAAAGATATACAAAGAAGGGACAAGAAGTTTAAGCTGAAATGAAGACATAAATTGGAAAAAATATATATATAAAATAAAATAAAACGTAAAGGTACGAATGAAATAAAATAATATGAAGCTGACAAAATAAGAATAAAAGGAAAAGTACAAAGCAAAGTAATAAAGGAACACACAACCAAGAAAAATTAAGAAGTAGAACAAGGCCAAGAATATGACAAAATAGAAATAAAAATGAGACTAATAAAATAAAAAACAGAAAGGAGAAGCACGTGGAATTAAAAGCATAAAACGAGTGCACAAATAATAGAGAAAATGTGCGTGTCTAATCATTTTACGTGATTCGGGTTCCGCATACTGCGGAGAGACGACAGGACTCTGACCCATTTCCAAATCGCACACCACTTCGGCGAGCCACGTTATGAATGATGTGTGTCTGTGAACAGTTATGTCTTGTACTAGGGTGAGTGTATGTTAAGTGTTCGTGTAAGTGTAGTGTAGGGGATGAGTGAGGATGATGATGAAGTTGAGAAAGGGAGAAGGGAAAGCCCGGTGTCGGCACGTAGCCTACTCCTGTCGAATAGCGCCAAGGGGCCGCCAAGCTTAACGTCCCCATCCGACGGACGAATCACTATCAGCAGTGACATATGCCTTTTCTTCATATGCACTGCGGAGAGATTTGGGATTTAACCCAGGCATATTTGTGCAGAATTTAGTGATTAGAAGTTGTACACCGCCATCTCTTCTACAAGAAAATTTCTGACCCCACCGGGAATCGAACCCAGGCAGGCTAGTCTGGAGGCAGACTCGCTACCACAGAGCTAACTCGGCGGACTTTAATAATAGAGAAAAAAATATAAATACGATGAAGTTGAAATGCGTTGAAGGTAAATAAGTACTTGAAAATATAATAAATAAAACAAAAAGGAAAGAAAGACTAACAAAATGCTGAACAGGGAAACAAGGTAAGGAAAAAGGAGATGTAAAGAAAATCATTAAAAGCTAGAATGAGAATATCAAGAAGAGAGGGGAAACAATAAAGAGGAAAGTAATACGATGAAGAAGTCGAAGGAAAACTGACGGCAAGGTACGAGAGAGCAGGATGAGGAGAGGAGAGGAGAGGAAGAGGAAGAGGAAGAAGTGCTGCCACGTGCAATTTGGACAAAGTTGCAGCGAGGCAACATATTTTGGAAAAGAGGCCGTGTGCAAAGTATCGACGGTCTGGCCTCGGCAGCATTGTTCAGATATCCGCCAGATTAACCCGGCTGAACACAATCCCAAGGGCTTTCAATCTGAAAGAAGCCCTCGCAAAATATGAAGTCTTATCAGACAGACGGACAGACAGAAAGCTCCCATCTCTGCTTTTATTATGGGAGTGATGCGTGCACCCTGGAGATAGGGGAGGAAGAATCCGCCACATTATGTTTACTTCTGTCTAGGGGGTGGCTTGTTACAGCCAAGTACAGCCCCGAGTGCGGTTTCAAGGGTGAAGAAAGAAAACGGCTATTTGGAGAGGGAGGCGCGCGGAGACGGACGTCCGACTACAGCGGGGGAGAAAATCTGGACCCCCAGTCCTCGGTTCGTCTGTCATAAAACGGGGTCACAATCCAAGTGCTGATAACACGAGGATATTGTTCAGTGTTTCATTAACATCCCATTCTACATAATCATAGTAAGCAACGTCTTCAAAGCCTCGCGCCGTAGTTGTGTGGTCCAAGACGTCATGACTTGGATTAGCGATAAGAGTCATTATAAAGAAATAAAATGTTGTCTGGAAATGTCGGTCACTATATGGAACGAGTGTCCACCCAGCATCGTCATTAATTTGGACAGCTACAGGAAGTACAGTCCGGATCTTCTTACTTTATAACTGGATCACGGATTTTAGGTAAAATATCTTTTTTTTTTCTGTAGAGTTAAACCAAAACCAATTAAAATGGGACACACTCACGGACAGGAGAACGCGAATTCGATTATGCGCAATGTTCAAAACATACAGAGGTGAGCCTGCCTGGAGAGAAATAAAAAATAGGTTGCGGCCGCCAAATTACTCTTCAAGGAACGACCACTCATATAAATTGAGGGAAATAAAACAGAGGACGGACACTGGAAAGTTTTCTTTTCTCAATCGTACTACCAGGGGCTGGAATGCTTTACCTGCAGACTTGCTAAAGGCTTTACCAATAACCAGAAATATATTTAAAAATAGGCTTAAAGACTTTACTAATAGACGGCGGTATATTATACACACTATTTAAAGGGTGAAATTGATATTTTGTTATTGAAGTGTTGTACCAGTGAAGAGGTTTGTTGTGTCAGTGAAGTGTGTTGTGTAAGTGAAGTGTGTTTCTGTGAGTGAAGCTTCATAGTTTATAGTGGCAGTGCAAAGTATTACAACAATGAAATGTGTTTGAAGTGTTAGTGAAATGAGGGTAGAATCAGTGAAATGTGTTGTAGTTCCAATGCTGTGAGTGAGTTGTCAGCGAAATGAGTATAGTGCTGAAAGGTATTTGTGCAGGTATGAACATATCATACTCGTGAGTTTTAGTTCGAACTTATGGTTAAGATACAAATTAGATTACTTTAAATGTTATTTTAAGTGATCGTGCTTCATTTAATTTAGGGTGCTCTCTATTATTATTATTATTATTATTATTATTATTATTATTATTATTATTATTATTATTATTATTATTATTATTATTATTAATTTATTATTAATTGTATTTTTATTAGTTGTGTTTATTATTGTCATTATTGAGAGTAATAACTTACCACTGCCACCGGGTATATACCCATTTGCAGTGTGAATAAATAAATATGCCCTACATACAAATATCTCCATATTTTATATAAAATAAGAATGTTTGAAAGTGGTTTTGTGGTGCCTAAAAATGTCTACTTTGCCCATTGAGACCTTTGTTTTTTTTTAAGTTTTAACAGTCGACAGATGACAGCACGCATACGCTTTGGCATGTGCAGCATTTAGCGAAAACTTATCGAATTTCGTGTTACGATAAAAAGTGACATTTTCTCATCAATTTTATCAACAGTAATCTCACTAGAGGTTTTGATTTATCTAGAGAAAATCAAAACTCGAGTGGGATTTAATTGACTATTACATGATTAGAAGAAAGTATATAAAGATTAGAAGTAAAGAAGTACTCCAATACTTACTTACTTACTGGCTTTTAAGGAACCCAGAGGTTCATTGCCGCCCTCACATAAGCCCGCCATTGGTCCCTATCCTGAGCAAGATTGATCCATTCTCTATCATCATATCCCACCTCCCTCAAATCCATTTTATATTATCTTCCCATCTACGTCTCGGCCTCCATAAAGGTCTTTTTCCCTCCGGCCTCCTAACTAATACTCTATATGCATTTCTGGATTCGCCCATACGTGCTACATATCCTGCCCATCTCAAACGTCTGGTTTTAATGTTCCTAATTACGTCAGGGGAAGAATACAATGCGTGCAGTTCTGTGTTGTGTAACTTTCTCCATTCTCCTGTAACGTCATTCCTCTTAGCCCCAAATATTTTTCTAAGCACCTTATTCTCAAACACCCTTAACCTATGCTCCTATCTCAAAGTGAGAGTCCAAGTTTCACAACCATAAAGAAGAACCGGTAATATAACTGTTTTATAAATTCTAACTTTCAGAGTTTTTGACAGCAGACTGGATGATAAAAGCTTTTGAACAGAATAATAACAGGCATTTCCCATATTTATTCTGTGTTTAATTTCCTTCCGAGTATCATTTATATTTGTTACTGTTGCTCCAAGAAATTTGAACTTCTCCAGCTCTTCAATACAATACAATAAAATATTAATTGACTTACGAAAACACAACTATCTCCAAATGTATTATTGTACCATCTCAACATTACAAATATTACGCTAGATGACAGTAGTGTTTTATGATTAGCTGTTTTCTTGTTATCAGTTGTGCCAACTATGGAATCTTCATTGAACTCTGTGGACGGTTACTAGTCAAGAAGGCTTTGTTGATTCAGTTTCATTTATATTAAAACAGTTGCATTCCACTTCAATTATCCGGATCCCAGTAATCAACGTCACGTAACAGATGATTTTCAATAAATCTTAATATTAAACAATCTCTGATACGTGACTATCCATAATATCATATAGCAGAAGCTATAACCAGTGATCTTTATTAATTCTTGTTCTTGAATGCCAATGCGAGTCATATTTGAAACTGCTGTGCATCGACTGGAGTGGTTTGTAATTTTCTGTTTTTTGACGTCCAGACCAGTGCAGTTTGAAATGATGGCAAACAAAGAAACAAATGCTAGGGTAGTGATAAAAAAACAAACAAATGTTAGGGAAGCGATAAAATTAAACAAATGCCAGGAACGCGATAAAACTGTGATAAGCAGGCATGATTGGATGAAAGACGTCCTTTCGTACCGTTTTATTGATCAAAAGTAGTATGACGTAGTAAAACTTTAATAGCCTCTGAAAAATACGCATTCGCGTAAAACTAAAAACAATCAGTAGACATTAGATAATTAAGATCCTTAAAAATATTTATACACTGCATTATACAGTAGATAACTAATGAACAATTACAAAATATAACAACATCCTATACAAAACCTAATGGAGCCGACCCGGGTGGCGCAAGCCGTAGAGGCACGCAATGACTCTACGGCTTGGTCCGAAGGGTTGTGGGTTCGAGTCCCGCCTCGGGCATGGGTGTTGTGTTAGTGTTAGTTAGTAAACAGAAACAGAAAACTGAAAACCTGAAAAACAGAAATATTTCGGAAAATGGCCTCTGGCCGGATGTAGAAAAAAAAATGGACATAATCCACGATGATCTAATGGTTATCACGCTTATATTAGATTGCATGTTTGAAAGATGAAAATCGGATGTTTGTGTTATATTTACAAAGGGCTATAGTCTATAAATTTTATCATAAGAACGACTTTCATAGAAATTGAAACAAGGTCAAAGACAAGACGTAGATTTACAACATACAGAGTGTAAGAGGTAAAAGTGCCGTCCTTTCCACAGTCGTCGGGGACGATCTCCAGGATCATAAAATGTCTATACAACATAGGGTCAAAACTAGGAAAACATATGTATTTCTGTTGTGAAAGAGGAATGGAAGAAAATGGCGTAATGAATGATTTATACATACTGGCTGCACATTGTAGAGTTAAACGAGAAATACAACTTAAGCAAGTAAATAAATATTAAGGTTTACAATAAACTAGACTGGTTGAATCTTGCACCAAACTATACATAAGTGCAGGATAAAACAACATAAATTAAATACTTTTAAATTATATAAATTGGGTTATAAAACATGATTCCACACCCAACTACCTTGCCTCTCGGTTTACTCTCCTAGCTTCACATCATAATCGTAATACACGTTCACAGCACAATCTGTTGCTATTAATACCACGTCATCAGACATCTCTGTACTCAAGTTCTTTTTCAATAGCCATGGCCCGCTCATGGAATTCGCTGCCGCTGGAAACCAGGGGTAGTCTTAGTCCTCAGTTGTTTAAAATTAGGTTGTTCAAAAATATTTTAAATGCACAGAATTAGCTTTTTTATAGGTATAATTTTTAATTACTATTATCATTATTATTATCATTATTATTATTATTATTATTATTATTATTATTATTTTACACAATCATGACTTTATTTTTTCCATTAACACTAATATCTAGGTAATTGTCATTGTCTCAATGTAACGCGTGCTGTGCTGATCATACTAATTCTTCTATTCCTTTAGTTGTGAGATTATATTCATATGTATTAATTTTTTTTAAGTTAATACTTGTATACTAAAATGTATTTTCCTATTTGTGATTATGTATTTAGTCTTTTTTTTTTACTATATATTTTTTATTATTGTTATTTTAAAGTTAATACCGATTGTGTATATGTATTCAATCTCTCTTTTTTACTTAATTATGTTTATTATTATTTTTAACTTAATATTTGCATACCGGTATGTATTTTTCTGTATGTGATTTGATCCTGGTTGAGTGGGAGAGAAAGCCTGATGGGCTAACTCTGCCAGGGAAAATAAAACTATTATTATTACTATTATTATTATTATTATTATTATTATTATATTTATTGTGCGAAATTACCAATTGTATATAGATTAGTTTTAATTATTCAGTGTATGTACTATATTATTTGTGAACTATTCATTAATAAATTGTAAATTGTATAAATAGATATATGAGCGGCAGAAGCGTGACAACAAATTGTCTTTCTATATTGGCGATAGAATACAAACAAAATTACGGAGTTGTACGACATCACAAGTATCGGCGGCTATAGCATGTTTGTTCTCCACTCACTATAGGAGGCCTTGCTCAAGAACGGCCAGCCCAGCTAATGTTTGCAGTGGGCCGGGCCGGCAAATTGCCTAGCTTCAGGGCGTTGCTATAGTGACCAGAATAAAGGGCGAGCAATTGTTACATGCGTTGATTGCGGCTGTCTATTTACCAAGGGATATGTTTGCAGTGCTGTACAAATGCAGGCCATTGTCTCTCTCTCTCCGCTGGTAATGACAGCGCCTGCACGTTATGCAACCCTCAGAACGCGTCACAAAAATGATTCAATTAAGCCACGAACTCAATGTCCGGAGTCCGGGGATCATATATATGTACGCCTCTTTTATGTGTGGACTGTACTGTCAACTAAATGAAACCAGGACCGTCATACCTCGAGAGTGTTCATTTCTCGAATTATTATGTAACCGTCGCTAGTCGTTGAAACAGAAGTACACTTAGCCTTCATTAAAACTAGAGACATGCTGAAAATTTTTCATTCATATGTACACGTTTGCGTTTTATTTATAAGGCGCAACTTTAATTCTGCATGAAAGCCACCACCCTCGATTCGAATGGATGTTTGTTTCCAGGTTGCAACTGTACAGACTGTAAAGTTTACACATAATTCCTGACTGCGGCTCCTATTTCCACTTTGACTATTTAATGAGATTTAAATATTCTAGTACACCATGTGTATAAATAATCTAATAAAATAATACAAAATTATCTATTATGGCAATCAGTTCGTCATTTGCATATCTGCCTGTTTTGTTCCTTTAGTTAAAATGTTAGGTTCTGAATGAATGAATGCATGAATGAATGAATGAATGAATGAATGAATGAATGAATGAATGAATGAATGGTTAGCCATGATGTCCCATGTTGGGCACAGGCCTCCTGTGATGGGGTTAGAACCCCCTCGACAGGATGGCTCAAGTGTACTCGCTTGGTGAGCCAATCCAGGCGATCTTGTCGTGTATAGCCCACTGTCGTGCCATGGTTACTAACCCTGTTAAACTTTACTTAGTCTCAGCACTTTGTTCTTTGTTCATTTTATGCACTGTCCACATAATACTAACACCAGCACTTTGACAAACACTGATTGCTATTTACACTATTTAACTAACACTTTCTCAACACTGATTTTACTATTTACAAAATTTATCTCATCCTTTCACAAATACTGACTTTACTATTTACACTATCTTAACACTGATTATGTTATCTATTTACCACGACCTTACCTAGTTCTTTCCACAAAACTCAGGTTTTGTATACCGGTATATAAATACGTTTCATGCTTACTGGAGAAAAATATAAGTTACTAATTCTATAGTGCCTATAAACGCTTATTTTAATGATTTGTGCCTTTTTCTAACTTAAAACCATATTATGCCTTTCTAGTATTAAATGAGAACTTCTCTTAATACTGAAGGTTTTCTCCTACCGTAACACTAATACATTTCATTATTTTTATTTTATTTGTTCGAATCAAATTTATGCATATTAAAAGGACGAAATTAAAATTCTTTCAATCATTTATTATAATACACCTTTCTCTTAAAATAATTGAGCATATTGGGAATTAAATTAATGGTTTTCCCAAAACACGCTATGAAATGTTTCATATAAAACAATTTTTATCTAAAAAAGGAAGCAAAAGCGAGAAAAATTTATTCAACTTTTTTTTTAATATCTCAAAGAATAAACCTCAAAATGAACGACATTACTTACAGTTCAACCTGTGCTGTATAGTAACTGAAGACCATGTTTACAGTGCACATTAAAAATGAAGAGAATAGTTCAATGTAATAGTGCCCATTTAAATGCTCATCATTCTCGATAGTGCCTATATAAGTGTCTATCTTGAACTTGTTTTAGTGCCTTTTTTGCCAGCCTATTTTAAGTTTCTTAGCGCCTATTGCGTCGAGCTCTAGTAATAAGAATAATGGAATCCTGTTTTTGTAAGAAGTTAACAAAAGTTAGGAAATTTTATCGATTGGCAATAATTAAGTGCACTGTTGTCAAGTATGCTCATTATCAGCGTTTTTGAATAGCGAGTATGCAACAAAAGACTCGTGGTTAGAACGATTGATTGATTTATTTGACGAGGGCTGAATTCGGAATGGATTCTTGCACTTAGGCTAGATAAGCCCAATTGTACGCCCTATATGCGATTATTGTGTAAATCCGACGAATGGTATCCGTGAATCCGACACTTACAGACGGATTATCCTTCCTGTGTCCTACAGGTAAGATCCCTTCATCTCCTGATGAATCCGAACCCAGAGCCCAGAACCCGAAGTCTTTAGAGCCTAGATTAACATCGTAAACCCGTACTACCTATCTACAACAGCCAAACCTGTTTTTATTATTGCAGATGATAGATGAACTGACGAGGAATTGGAGTGTGTTGGAGGAATGAAGGAGGGAAACGGGAGTACCCCGAGAGAAACCCTCTGAAAGGTCTGTTTTGTCCACCACAAATGCCACATTGACCTGAGCGGGGATCGAACACGGCCGCCTGGATGGAAGGACGACGCGCTAGAACTGTAGCCACAGACACGATATCGTTGTTCAGAGCAGCTAATTCAGACAAATCCCACAACAAAGATGCAATGAAACTCCAGGATAGTCTACAATACACGACATGCACCTTTTAGATATGATATTATACTATGTTAAGAGCGGTTACGAAAACTGGAAGCTTAGGAAAGGCGTCACGTCCAGGAAGATCCAGTGTACCTGAACTTAAAGTTGCAACAGTACGCGAAGTTTTCCAGCACAGAACCAAAATGTCGACTCATCGTGCACCAACATAGTTGCAAGTTGCACAATCAACCATCCACAAAGTCCTTCGGAAGTTTCTTAATCTCTATCTATACACAGTGCAAATTCTGCAGACAAAAGCAGGAGAGAAGGAAAAAGAATGAATTTGCCGTGCATTCGTTGAACAAAATAAACGAAAACAAGAATTTCTTTCAAAGAGTGCTGTTTCAGTTCAAGCAACAAACTCGATCATGCACAGTAGGAAATTCTACAGACATTAGAAGCAGAGGACAAGGCAAAAAAATAATTTTGCCGTGAATATTGACAGAAGCGACAGAGACAACAATTTTGTTTGTGAAGAGTGCTGTTTCCGACGAAGCAACATTTCATCTGTTGGAGCGAGTCAATCATCAGTATGTTCGATCACCAGATTTAATCTTACTAGACTTTTATGTGGGGTTATGTAAAGAACAAGTTATACAGAACGCCCATAAAATCTTCAGGTTTTATATAAAGAATCATAGTTACCATATCAACAGTTACTCAAGGTATAACTTTAAAAAACTCGAACCGAAATTGAATTGAATAAAGATTAGCTATCATCGGACAAGAGACATGCTTGTGGAAACTGTGTAACTAAACTCTCAACATAATCAATGTTACAAAGGAAACAGAATAAAAATATATTCATTGCTGTGTATTTTTGTTATGTTGTGTTACGTACAAAATATAGAGGAAGTGTTACAGATACGAAATAATGTGATATACAACCTGAGACGTGTTGCATTCTAGCGGAAGCCTTTCAAATTACTACGCACAGATGCTATCTTTCGCAAGAGTTCGTTAGTTTGCATTCAGAAACTGAACTGTTGAAACATTTATCATTATTGCGTTTTCGAGGAAAGTGAAAATTTTGGCGATAAGTTCTTTTCTTGAATATACATTGTTATTCCTCAATGTCAGAAATATTAATGATATATATTCTTAAAGAGAAATAATCTACGTTTATAGTAATGTATGTTTAACTGATTTCGTTTTAAAATTATTACATGTTTTGAGGTTATGACTTACAAACAACATCAGTCTGTCACAAATATGAAATACTAGTCACTAGTCGACAAAAATGAACTTTTTTTCTTTCACAAGAAGTAAAATAACATTTTCTAGAAGAATATTTCGTGCTGAATTCAAATATAATTTCAGTTTTTCCCCATCGGGCAGGAGTTTTTTGTGATATTCATTTGAATTTTTATAATATTCTAAAAAAATCTGTAACTAGCTTTCTAACTCAACATTATAACTACTCATTCTGACTTACCTAGCAAGTGGTACATAGTGATTTTCGGGCATATTTTTCATCTGGAACGTCTCTCTTCTTGGTCCAACAGTAGTCAGCCAGCATATTGGAACTCCACTTGCCTTGGTACCTCTTTTCCATAGTAGAAATGTACTGATGAAAACGCTCACCGTGCTCATCGCTGACAGCTCCAAGATTTTCGGGGAAGAAGTCCAAGTGAGAGTCCAAGAAGTGAATTTTTAAAGAAATGTTGCATCCCATAGCTTTATAAGAATGCAGAAGATCAGTCACTATATCACGATAGTTTTCTGCTTTATGGTTTACAAGAAAATTGAAACATAAACTTTTGAAAGACTGCCAGGCTGCTTTCTCCAGTGGATTAACAGTCCTTCGAAATGATCATCACCCATTAATGACCGGACTTGTGGTCCTATAAAAATTCCTTCTTTCAGTTTAGCATCACTGACTTTGGGGAATTTCGATTTCAAGTACAAGAATCCATCAGACTGTTTATCCATAGCTTTGACAAAATTTTTCATTACTCCTAACTTAATATGCAATGGAGGTAACAATATTTTTTCAGGATCCACTAAAGGGACATATGACACATTTTTCTGGCCAGGGATATGAGATTCACGTTTAGGCCATGATTTTGTAACATAGTGAGACTTCCTATCTCTGCTGTCCGAGGGGCACAAAAAACAGCAAAATTTGGTGAACCCTAGTTGCAAACCAAGCAATAAAGCAATGACCTTTAAATAACCACAGATATACCATTCATATTTTCCATATTGTATTTTCTCTAGAATTACTTTCATATTTTTATATGTCTCTTTCATATCAGCGGCATGCGCTACAGGTATTGATGGAAGTTCATTGCCAATATATAGCAGCACAGCCTTCAAACTAACTTTAGATGAATCTATGAATAGTCGCCACTCATCTGGCCGGTGTTGAAGCCCAAGAGTTTCCATAACTGAACAAATATCATTACAGAACACAATACCATTTTCTTCAGAGAAGCAGTCCTTGAAATCACTATGGCGGCCACGATAACTACATATTCTTACGTCTTTATGGAGTAGATTCCACACTTTGAGTCTGGAAGCTAAACCTTCAGCTTGCTGTTTAGACAGATTTAAATCCCGAATCAGGTCATTAAGGTATTTCTGATTGGGAAAGTATGGTTCTGATGAACAGGTATTGGCTTCAAATGTAGGATCATTTTTATTTTCATCTGAAGCATTTTCAGTTTCAGTTAGGTCAGTATCAGAGTTATTACCTAAGGTCGTATCGGCATATACTGGTACAGGGAACTGTTCATTGTGTAAGACAGGTCTTATTGCAGATTTCAAATTAGGATACTTAAAACTGTTTGTTTTGTTTTAGATGTGATTCCTGTAATATTTGTCAAACAGAAATGACAATCACTTAAATGATCCTTCGGTTCCCTCCAAATCATAGGAATTGCAAATGGCATACGATGTGTACCCTTTTTCCATCCAGTCAGCAATCTAACACACGAAACACAGCATGTATTTGGGGCCCAGCTCTTATCAAAATCACTAGCCTGACAGCCAAAGTAAAGTTGATAACACTTCTTTATAAGTGGGGTCAAATGTCGCCTCTGAGACTTCAAGGTCAGCTCACCACAAATATAGCAGAAACTGTCTACATGATTTACACACTTTCTTGGCATGATGAACAACACTAAGCACTAAAACACTACATACACAATACACTTCCGAAAAGAAAGGAACTATTTCACTACTGAACAAACTCACGGCCAGCTCGATACTGACACATCACAATGCCAGATGAACAGGTCTGAGCACGTCCAAACATGAATGAACCTACACAGGATTGTTTTATGGTGCTTCAGCATAATATTACAAATCATTTCCTTAAATACAGCTTGGATAAAATCGCTACATATGAGGTAACGGTTCCTATGACAGGTCAAAGAAAACGCTAAAATCCGATTTTAAAAAGTAGCTGTCACAAAAAAACTGTGCCTGATGGAAAACTTCTGACTACATATCTGAATTTAGTATGAAAAACTTCACTAGAATCACTAATCAGATTTCTTGTGAAGAAAACCTTGTCGACCAGTGAATTAGTGTTCCATCTTTATCCTCTGGTTTTCTTTTTCGTTACTAGTGTTGACAACTGTAGGAGGGGGGAAAACCTTACAGTTCAACAAACTTAGAAAAGAGAGGAATGAAAAGGCAATGCAAGAAGCCGTAAAACAAGTTCGAGAAAAGACGTGAGAGACGAACAGTGAAGTACTCGCTATCGTCAAAAAGAATGGTATGAGATATATTGTATCCAAGAGATTTACGCCTATTAAAATAATAATAATAATAATAATAATAATAATAATAATAATAATACTTACTGGCTTTTAAGGAACCCGGAGGTTCATTGCCGCCCTCACATATGCCCGCCAACGGTCCATATCCTGAGCAAGATTAATCCAGTCTCTATCATCATATCCCACCTCCCTCAAATCCATTTTAATATTATCTTCCCATCTACGTCTCGGCCTCCCCAAAGGTCTTTTTCCCTCAGGCCTCCCAACTAACACTCTATATGCATTTCTGGATTCGCCCTGCCCATCTCAAACGTCTGGATTTAATGTGCCTAATTATGTCAGGTGAAGAATACAATGCGTGCAGGTCTATGTTATGTAACTTTCTCCATTCTCCTGTAACTTCATCACTCTTAGGCCCAAATATTTTTCTAAGCACTTATTCTCAAACACCCTTAACCTCTGTTCCTCTCTCAAAGTAAGAGTCCAAGTTTCACAACCATACAGAACACCAGGTAATATAACTGTTTTATAAATTCTAACTTTCAGATTTTTTGACAACAGACTAGATGATAAAAGTTTCTCAACCGAATAATAACATGAATTTCCCATATTTATTCTGTGTTTAATTTACTCCCGAGTATCATTTATATTTGTTACTGTTGCTCCCATGTATTTGAATTTTTCCACCTCTTCAAAGGATAAATTTCCAATTTTTATATTTCCATTTTGTACAATATTTTCGTCACGAGACATAATCATATACTTTGTCTTTTTCGGGATTTACTTCCAAACCTATTTCTTTACTTGAATAATAATAATAGTAATAACATTAATAATAATAATAATAATAATAATAATAATAATAATAATAATAATATGAAATTATAACAGCTCATACTGAACAAGTCATTTCTAACAAAACGTAGTGGAGAGGAAACAGTTGGTTTAAGTAGCTATTCAGAATGAAGATGCTTCCAGCATAGGGTTGAAATCTCCATCACTATTTCTCTATAAATTGCATTCTGCATGTATTAATTCTGAACATCTTAGACCTTATTATCAACGCAGCGCAAAGTAAAGACAATAGAGTGAAATAAGTACAAAGACATTTCTCAGTGTGGAAGCTGACATTTTCACAGGAAATCGAACTCTTCGGTCTTTTTTTTTCCTCGCTGTTATTTATACTCGCTTTAACATCTTTGGTCATATCGCGAGTTAATCTTTGGTTGAAATCCGAAGGTCTGTGTACTATTGTTGAGACTGGTTCTATTGTTGTGAACTAGATGGCGACTGTATATGTATTGCTGATTTGTTATGAATATGATTTCGGTGATGAATGAGGCCGGTGATATTCAGGGATGTTGTGGCCCGAATTTCCTGGCATTTGCCTTACGGTTGAAGAAAAACCCTGAAAAACCTCAACCAGGAAATTCAACCCGACCGGGAATCGAACCCGGGCCCTCTGCGTAAGAGACCAGTATGCTGACCCCTACACTACAGAGGTGGTCGAAGTTCACTGTGATAAAACATCTGGACTATACATCTCTTAGTGCTTTCTTTTCATTTCTAGCTATACTGTAATTGAATAGTCGATCCATCCATTAACTTCTGGAAGAAATTACATTATTTCAAAGAGAAAAGAACTCTGGACATTATTTTAAATCCCAGATAGCTTATATAAGTCTAAGTACAGTCTGTGGCGGTAATGGAGCTTCCCAATGCAGGCTACTAAGAGCAGAAAGAGCAATGGTTCTGCTATGGTCTACGACCCATGATGTAACGACCCCTTGTAGTTGAGGGTGGGTGGATGAAAGGGGTTGTTGAAACCCTCTTGCTTGATGTTGCAGACTAGAAGAGTTTTGGCAGGCAGGCAGGCAGGAATTCAATACGGAGCAGCGGCGCACAACACAAAGCGAGCGTAATGAGTGAGTGTAGCAGCGTCAATCAGAATGCCGGTTCGTTCCCTCACAACCACGCTCCCATCCAGCATTCACCATCATCATCATCATCATCATCAACGTCCTCACCACCACCACCACCACCACCACCCAATATCATAATCTAAACTTTTCAACTTCTCTCCGATCAACATCTTTGTAATTACAACTCTTTTCAACTGTATTTAATCATCATTCCTCGTTATTGACTAGCAGGCTTCGGTCCTGGGCACAGAAACTCATGAAGTTCAGAACGCATGGGCGATAGTGTTGCATTGGTCGAGTGGAGTGGGAGATGGAGCGCGCCGTTACTTCGTGTCTCAACATGTAAACAGTCCGCCATAGTACGGCACAAAATACATTTCACACTGTACAGATGCAGTATATACAGTACATTCCTAGTGTAGACAATAAATGTCTACCACTGAAATATTAACGTGAGTTGTAACCTTCATACAGGTGTCCCTACGCCGAAGCCTGTTACACGTACCGCAGCCAAGCAGCAATACACACAAAGGCAATTCACATTACGGACCCACCTGTGCTGTTGCAGTCACCCGTCCACACGGGTCATGACGTCATTTATACTCCGTGTACTCTAAACCTTATACTGGTTACTCTGTGTCCCTAGGCCGAAGCCTGTTGATTTGATTTGTACTGTTGGAATAAAGTAGCTGTATTAGGATAGGCTGTACAGCTGTACTGGATAGAGCCTTGACTTGCTTCAGACTAAGAAAACACTACCTCCTTCACTAGCTAAAACTCTACCTGCTGGGAAGAGCGCTTCCCACCCCTTGGCTAAAACAACATTGAATGGACAGTACAGCCGATAGGAACTGAACATACGTTGTCACTATTACAGGCTGGAGCATACGCGACAAGTAGTTAGTAAACAAAACGCATAGACCAAGGATGTCTATCCTGATACAGCTACTTTATCCGAACCATGGACTATTGATTAGTTACAAATATTTCTAACTCCGTAGAATTTTATGTCTGCCTCATTTAATCAACTTAAACTATCTAGTGGATAATATTCCTGACCAGTTTAGTTACAATTATTACCATAATAATAATAATAATAATAATAATAATAATAATAATAATAATAATAATAATAATAATAAATGACAAAATTAATATGATATAAAACAACTGAACATATAAGTATAAATTAAAAATAATAAAAATTACCGTATTCTAACATACTAAGGAATGATACAAAAATTAAAAACATATGTAAAAAATACAGACAAAAAATAACAGTGACACTCAGATTCATTATTTTTAATCAAGGGAATACGAAGCTACTCCGGTATCTTGACACAAAGACAAGAGAAAGTGTTAATCTACGAGAAGGAAATTATTGTCAAAATATTAAAAATTATATAAACATTATCAGCATAAATCTAGAAACTTCTCAACAAAGAATTTCGTAGAATAAAAGATACTTTTCTAGCTTAATTTTAACTGTGACGTGTCCGACAATCCCTAATGTCACTAAGTAACGAATTCCAGAGGCGAGGCATTGGTACAGTGTAGGAGGATGATTATAGGGAAGTTCTGTGACGAAGAATAGGAATAAGAAATTGATGCTGATTTTGTGAAGAAGTGAGGAACTGAAAGCGTGAAGACAAGCAAGTTGGATAAGAGTTCTGTAAAATTGTATAGCTATAGAAGTGAAAGAGCATGTATGATTCTTTGTTTCTTTACACAAACCCACGAGAGGCGCTCAAGAGACTGTGTTACATGGTCAAATTTCCGAATATTACAGACGACTCTTATGTACACCAAAATGGAACTCGTAATAGATCGTGAAGAGAGATTTGAGAGCTCTAAATAAGTTTTTTCTCCAACATTCTAGAGGAAACCTTTATGTTTTTCTATGAAGCATTTGTCAACATTATGGCTACTGCAATAACTCTAAGCAAACGCGGTCTGCACTTCTTACCTTCCTCTCTCCCTCTGCTGCACTCGGTAACGCGTGACAGTGTGCTGCGTTGCAAGATTTATTTCAACGATTTTCACTATTATTCAATTTAAATTCATGGCTGAACGGTTTAATTTGCTAAGAAAGATTCAAGACATTAACTGTTCAGACTATATTTTTACCTATCTGCAAACATTGGGCAAAGACTACTTTTTTCCTGCTTAACGATGCTTCATCGAAGAAAAAGTGTAATACAAGTTTTGTTATAATTAACATGTAGAATCACCTCTTAAATTTTGGTGCAGAAATTACCCTTCATCCTGTATACATTACGAACCCGTTGCAAACTCTCATTTAACCCTTAAATTGACAATATATCCTATAGGATACAACAAGTTAATAGGCTATATGCTATAATTTTACTAGAACAATAGAAAAAAAATTGTAGGAAAATTAAAATTTCACAATACTATAATATTGTACAACATATGAAAATATGGACATTGCGATAGTTGTTTTCTTTACGGTCCGACAAGGTTTAATAAACTAGTGTGAGAAATGAAGCTTTGCAAAATACCTTACCATAATAATACCGGACAGCTAGCAGTCCTGAGCGCGAATGACGCTGGTGCTGCTACCTAGGCGGCCGGTGCGGTGTGGAGATACCCGCGAAACAAGCTGTAATCAACTGCAATGTATATTGTTGCTGGGCTAGTTAATAGTTTTATTAAATGGTGCTGTATTAAAATGTTAGGGTGTATATGTGCTGTTTATAATTGCTACAATTACAGTATTACAAATTACTCCAAATCGTACTTTCGATTTCCGAGAGTTCATAATGCCTTTGTCTATGTGTTAATAGAACAATAAAAATTAGGTTTTTTATTTAGGCCTAATAAACGAATAGAAGTTAAAATATATTGGAAATTTTAAGATTTAGCAAATTAAGTTTTATTGTTGTCCACATACCTTTACTAATTATTACAAGCATCAGATTACTACCATTTTTATCTTTGCAGTTGTCAGCAATGGGTATATAAAGCGTTATTGTAAATACATTCTTAATGTCAGATTTAATTGCCTCACTAAAGCAAAGAAAAAGCAATATTTCTCATAATATACAGCTTTGATATAAGACAATTTTACATTTAATACGGTACTATTCAATTAATATTTGTATTTGTGGACGTAATTCCACACCGCTCCGCTAGATGTCAGGTCCGTGATATTTCGCACTTACGTCAATGCTGCTAGTATACAGCTGTCCGGTATTATTACAGTAAGGTATTTGGCTTTGCCAAGTTAAGAGTTAAATTAAAACTTAAATTTGTCAACAAAGAATCGCAGTAATCGAAATGGGGCATCACGAGAGTCTGTATAAGATTAATCAGCAAATTAATCACCAAATTTAGAATTTTTTAAATATTTCATTCTCGTAACGTTCAACATTATAGCCTTCAACTCCGTGATCTTAATGATTTACTTTCTGTTTCTTCAACAGCTCACTGATGAAATGGTGCGATAGTCCACGAAGGGTCAAGTCCGAACAGCCGGCTATTGGCTTCACGTCACATGACTAAGCAGAGGTGAACGATCATCCAACTAGTATGGGGATAACGTGTGGTTTGAACGATGATTTCCTCAGCCATTACAGCCCTTATGTTATGTAACTGATTTTGATTATATGTAACTTTCTACTCTATTTTATATTCTCTTTATATTATGTAACTGATCTTGACTATTTGTAATTTTCTACTATATTTTATGTAATTTCTAAGTTAGACTATCTTCTTTTTTGTGTTGTTTTGTAATCTATCACATAATTTTGTATTTCATGTATATTACTGAAACCTGGTTGAGTAGAAGAGAAGGCCTTATGGCCTTAACTCTACCAGGCAAACCACCACCACCACCACCACCACCACTGATTTTCAAACCTGATTTCGCTACCTATCGTAGCTTCCCTAATCAATGACGATGTTGACCATATGATTAACATAATTATATTCTAAGAGTAAGCTATCATAGGAAAAACCCAAGAAAAACTCTCACTTCGTTCAATGAATATAAAAAATGAGATTACGATACCAACCGGACATCTAATTTGTTCATAGTGAAGGAAGCTACTTAAAAACTTTCACTGTAGCCTACAGTGTTTTTTTTTTTAAGTTATGAAGAAAAAAAAGAAATAATGTAGTCTTGCATATGCCGGGGTTCAAACCCAAAATGAGAAAATAAGATAAGAAAATAGCACGTAACATTGGAGACCAAGGGCTGTATGACGCCATCCGGAAAGCGGTGAGCGGTTCCAACTAGGGCGGGGTTGGACATCTCTCCTGTCATGAAACTTCCTTAATCAACAAAACTCCTGACCTCAGCGCTGATAAAGACCTTCCATAAGTTTGCTTGATTAGTTGGCAGGCTTAGTTCTCAGATAACTATCCTTAAAATTCTGCCCCCTCATCTGTCTGCTGTCGGGTCAAGTGACCTCACCGATGTGAGGACTAATCAATCTACCCCCTCTGCCCCCGCGCCGGCCGCACGTCTCCCTAATATCCTCTCATCAATTCTTTAATGCCCTCCCTGCACAACTCTTTCTCTTACTTTACTTCGTCTTCCTTTTTCTTTTCTTTTTTTGTCTCTCAATTTCTTCTTCTCTCCACTTGGACCACTTGTCCAACGTCAGTCTGGGCTACAAGAACGAATAAAAAGAAGGAAAATTCATTCCCTCTCAGCGTATATCCAAACTCAAGAGCAAGATCTATCAAATAAAATCATTCAAAAGGTTGGGAACGGCAAAACTGTCGGTTTTCTACAGTGCAGACCCGATTTCGATCCTTGGCAAGTTTATACAGTTGCGTAAACCGGAAATATTTGGAGAAAAATCAGACCACAGACGTTTGAGTCATAGGACGAGGTTTGAATACCATTCCCCTTTGATGAGAAACTGTCAGCCGATTGAATAAGCTCTGGTGTGGACTACTAAATTATGAAAATCGAATAATTTTGTCCTATTTCCTTCTTAGCAACTGTGATAGGTTAAGAAGTAGTTCTTGATAGTTCCTAAAGTTTTAATAAATACTCTGTTAATATCACGGAAGAAATAATTTCGGCAAATACAAAGTGTTCAGGAAAGAAAACATGCGTTAAGACAATAAAAATATTTGCGGAATAATAGTACTTAGAATATCCACACCGGAGACCCGGATTCAAATATAAAATTGTTCAAATTAAATCTGTAGCAAAGGAAGTGCTGAAATAAGTACACTATTTGCCTCGGGTAAGCCCGTTTTCATCACACCAATATTTCTAAATAATCCACAACCACGCTTATTAGTGGTGTATACATATAATAAGCTGCGGGAGCCAATACGCCGTACCAACTTTCTCCTAAATTCGTAAGAAGAACGTTATGTGCACAGATGAAGTAGTCACAGAGATTTGTGTAGTGATGTTATACTAGGCAAACAGAGAAGACGATAATAATGTATGTATGTATGTATGTATGTATGTATGTATGTATGTATGTGTATGTGTGTATGTATGCATGTATGTATGTACTGTATGTATTCATACTGCAAATGGGTGGCAGTGGTAACTAATTACACTCAATAATGACAATAATAAACACTATTAATAAAAATGCAATTAATAATAAATTAATAATAATAATATTAATAATCATAATAATAATAATAGGAAGCATCCTAAATTAAATGGAGCACGATCACTTAAAATAACATTTAAAGTAAATATAATTTGTATCTTAACCCTAAGTTCGAACTATAACCCACGAGTATGATATGTTCATACCTGCACAAGTACCTTTCAACACTGCACTCATTTCGCTGACAACTCTCATTGCACTGAAACTACGACACATTTCATTGATTCTATCCTGATTTCAGTAACACTTTAAAAACATTTCACTGTTCAAATACTTTGCACTGCCACTATAAACTATAAAGCTTCACTAACAGAAACACACTTCACTGACAACACATTTCACGCTTCACTGATACAACACTACAACAATAACAAATATCAATTACACTCTTTAAATAGTGTGTATAATATACTACCGTCTATTAGTAAAGTCCTTAAGCCTATTTTAAATACATTTTTGGTTATTGGTAAAGCCTTTAGTAAGTATGCAGGTAAAGGATTCCAATCAATAATAATAATAATAATAATAATAATAATAATAATAATAATAATAATAATAATAATAATAATAATAATTTCGCTTTGTTATTATTATATTCTAAATAGTTCGCCGTGACCATTCGGCAACTTCTCCGACATGCCTGTTGAGCAGATAGCGCAAACACTTCAGACGGCGTATAACGGGAACAATTCAGTGGGGGTTGTAAAACAGACCTTATCCCAATTTCTCAGCTTTCTTCACAGTACCGTAAATAGTTTGTTTACATCGTACCCATAAAGACAACATTTTATCCAAGTGCGATACTTCGCAGGAGATGAAATTATGATACATGACAAGGGATGGTGAGGAGTTATTTTACTCTTTCTGGGGGTGCTAGAGAGTTCTTATATAAGAAAAAAGTCAATATGTTTCTTTGTTCTGGCAATAACGTATTATTATTATTATTATTATTATTATTATTATTATCGTTATTATTATTATTATTATTATTATTATTATTATTATTATTATTATTATTATTATTATTAGCAAGTTCCGACGAAGTTGAGGAAGAGTTAGATGTTAATAGCGTGTGGGAAAATATCCGAGATAATATCAAAATTGCAGCTGAGCAGAGCATAGGTCATGAAACTAAGGAAAAGGAACCGTGGTTTGATGAAGATTGTTGCATGGTAGTAGAATGAAGGAAACAGGCAAAATTGAAAAAATTGAAATTCTTACAGGTTCCAGTTGAGAAGACGGGAAGCAAATCGTATACTTAGGAATAAAAAGGGAGATTACTTGAAGTAAAAACTGAATGAGGTAGAAACAAATATTAAAAATAAAAACATTAGAGATTTATATAAGGGCATAGAGGAATTCAAGAATGGATATCAGGCTAGAGTAAATGTGATCAAGGATGAGAATGGTGGCTTGCTTGCAGACTCTCATTCAATCCTGAACAGATGGAAAAACTATTTTGGGCAACTACTAAATATGCATAGGCCAGATAGAAATGATCGGGACGAAATTGAAATACAAACTGCTGATCCAACTGTACCCCAACCCACACTTTCTCAAGTCGAAATTGCGATAGAAAATCTGAAAAATTATAAGTCTCCAGGTATCGATCAAATTCCAGCAGAATTAATACAAGAGGGTGGAAGCGCATTATCTAACGAAATTTATAAACTTTTACTTGCTATTTGGGAAAAGGAAATTGTACCAGAGCAATGGAAGGAGTCCATAATCGTACCTATCTTTAAGAAGGGGGACAAGACTACTAACTGTAGTAATTTTCGAGGAATATCACTTTTGTTGACGTCATACAAAATTAGTGCTGTATGTAAGTAGGTAAAAATGGGCTTTCTCCTATATCGACGGAGCAGTATATTATGAAATGTTTCTATCCCATCTTATACTTACAAAGCATTATGCGAAAGAATTCAGCAGAATTAAATTGTAAATTTGTTCAATATTACGAGCAAAAAAATTCTGAAAAAGTCGAATGTGTTGGGAAATCAACAGGTTTTGACAAACAAATATTATTAATTATTATTTTTTTAAGCATGGACAGTGGAATAAGATTTGACAGCACTTCCACCCAATCAGCTATACCATAATCTAAATATAGACTCAAATATTGTTAATAGGCTTATATTATTAAATATGATTGTGTAAACTGTTTCAGAAAATGACAATTTTATAAATGGTTTTATAAAACCTGCTACATAAGCAAGCTTCGAGAAATATACGGCGATTATTTGCTGAAAATAAATAACCTTTATGCGAGATCGTGCGTATTTGCTTGGTTTCCGCACAAAACCAACCCGCGGTAAGTCTAAAATTCCACATTCAGTATTCCCAACCGAACACATAACAATTTCCCTCTTCTTATCGCTTAAGTGACATTGATTTTACTGCTTTAGGCTTTTAACATATTATTTTTAGAGACGTTCAACATAGTAATAATTATAATTTCACCTAAATTGCACTGTTAATTATTATTTTTAAATATTTGCAAAAATTAAGTAAACTCTACAGCTCCACTAAAGTTACTGCATTTCGTGATGCATGTAACATTAAGGAAGCCGTTTGTTTTAAGTTCGCATTTGTAGACTGGGGGAAAAAAAAAAAGACAGACGTATATCACGGCCTGCTGGAGTATAGTAAACACAGAAAACATTTTAAAGCAACAATGTTGAAGATAGATATTTTTGTTTTCCAAAATTGCCGTCATTGAACAGAAACCAAGATGGAGATTTCATTGCAACTAATTAGAAATTCCTCTTTCAAGTATGAAATAAATGATCTTCGCACAAAATAATGTACGATACACGAGCGGTATGTTTTCTTTCAATTCTCGGAAATTAAAAAAGCTCAACTACGTTTCGCTTTTTCAAACTTTTCCTCGAACATGAAAACTTCAACATACCGCTCTCGTAACGCATATTACTATTCCGAAGTTACATTTTTAAATCGAAAAATACTACGAGATATAACATTTTAAGTGAAGTAATGTATCTAGGATTTGGTATAACGTGGAAGCCATCCATCTCTACTTGAATAGGTATAAATCTCAGGTCTTGCCCCTTTAATGATCGGCGGTCAAAGCGGATTTGCAAACTAAGTAAACATCATCCTGAAATGTGATATTCGGACTTAATTTAGGGCTGAATATTAAGAGGGAGCGAGAGAGCGAGGGGCAACGCATTTCGGTGATACCACTAACTGGGCCATAAATCAAAATTCCCCGCACATGTCGTTACCAAACCCACGCATTTGTTTGCGAGAGAGGGACATTCATCCCAATTAGTCACAATTGAAGCGGGACCGGTCTCAAACAGGTGTGCACATGCAACGTTGAAGGTCTCCATGCCCTCCATACCTCGAACAGTGAAATATTAACGCTAGTCAAAATTTCTTAGTATTAAACTTGTCTAGTTTCTTTCAAAAACACGAAAAAAATAATTTAACGATAAAAATTTCGCCATCGATAACAATCACATTTTTGAACATTGTTTAAGTAGGGGTATTGAACTGCGAACTGATGCATTAATAACCAAGTGAGTAATGTATCAAGAACATGTGTTTGTTTGAAAACTAACTTGTCATTAATATTGTAAGTAATACTATTCATCGCGCTTAGCTTCGAGACAAGTTTGATATTTCCATCGCTCTTAACCTCGACACAGTTTTGATGTTTCCATGTTGAAAACTATCTTCTTCTATTATGTTTTCTTTCAGTTGCTATGTTAGTATTTTAACGAGATTCGATTTGTATCCATTCGAGAGACGTTGATACTGTTATCAGTACATCTCAATCATTCTTTACTTTTGATACGTTCAGTTGATTGTAAATAATAAATTTTTTGTTTTGCTGGTTATCGAGCGAAGTATTTCACATTAGTGTTCTCAACAATCACGTCTCTGCAATTCCTATTTCTTTTTCTGTCCTGTTCTCATGTCAGTATACGTTACTATGACCTACAAAGTAACATTTAAATTGTCAAAACTTTCTGGTATTCGGTAACTGTTTCAAATCTCACTCTTTTTTGTAAGGTTTAACTTCTAGTTCATGGAAGTTGACATCTTTTTATTTACTTTATACTTTTGGATCTATAATACGGAATTATAAAGCCCAAGTGAACATACTTTGTAGTTGTTTAGTCAACTGACCGAAGACAGGTTTGAACCTAATCAGTGACACCAATAACGAATCGCTCATGAGGCAATTAAATCAGGAGATAATGCCGCAAGGTGGCCAGTTCATTTCTCCCTTTATTGCATATATCGCTGACAGTAACATAATTCACTAAAATCACACTTCAGATGTTTAGAAACAATTATTCTTACTCTGTCACGTATCGGCAAGTACGATGTACTGCCTGATGATAGATTTAGCCTACATATCAGCCAGAACATTAATAAGAAGTATATACTTTATTATTTTATAATAAACTTTAGCTCTGATGAAGTAAACTCCTTCGGAAGAAATTAATGTACCGCTACATTAGTTTCTGTGTTAAGATTCCACGGTATGATAAATGTCTTAATTCCGGCAGGGAATATGTTGAAAAATAGTTCAACAATTTCTGTATCCGTTCCAATAAATCTTTCTATGAAATTGTGTTTTCTTTATGTAAACGACCCCATGGAAACTTACTTTCTGGAGGGCCCTCGTAATTGCGCTTGAGTGATCAAACTTTGTATAAGCACTTATTTTGACATTATCAACATGAGAATGTTTGCTTGTAAGTTCTAATTCTTCGCAATATCAAATATGTATTACAAACCACTTTGATGATGGCCTCCTTTAGTAAGAAAGAATCTTCACAATCTCTAAAGAGAATGACATGAAATTTCACTAATACCATAGTTGGAAAAATTAAAAATATCTCTCTTAAATTAGTTCTAGACAAAACTGAAAATTAGACGGAGTTACGCAATAAAAGACCAACCGACGTTTGAAAAAAAAATATTTGCACAAATCTGTTGATGGCAAGCTAATTTAACTCGGAAAATATCAAGAATGCGATATCTGAATGTTGCTGCTATTTATAAAAAAATTCGTTTATTGTATAAAATTCATTATTATTTCTTTTGCTTTGAAATATTAATTCAACTGCTGGTCTCTTATCAAAAATCGGTTAGCCTTTTTTGGTATTATTTTCTGCTATTTCTTGTAATAGTATAGGGTAAACATTGGTATTTCATGATAATTTCATGAAAATTAATTTAAAATGCAAATGTGTAAATTCCGATTTTTTCATCTAAAAGACGATAACTTGCTGTACAAATCCAATAAAAGATTGGATACGTTCTTGAATATGTGCCAAAAACCACTTTTACAACTTAAGCTAAAAGGTTGGTTATTTCGTGATAACCTTGGTAATTTCGTGATATTGCATTGATAATTTCGCGAGAGCTAGAAGAATTGTGGAAAAATTCATTAAAGTCAAATGAAATTCTCATTTATTGTTACAAGACTTCAAACATAGTAATTCCGTCTAATATTCATAGCAAGAAAACATAGAAATACATATCAACACATAATAAGAATGAAATCAAAATAAAAATTGAAACTGAAAAGGGGTCTTCTTTGCCCTGAAAGGGTGAACACTTTTATTACGGACTTTACTATAGCCTATATTGCTGGGGTAACTCCAAAAGTAATGCATAACATTAATTTGTTTAAAAATTATATTTTTATCCTACAGCTTTGCTATTTTCACAGAATGTAGATGCGTCCTTAAGGAACAAAATGTCACTTTTCCACATAATCCCCGTCCCTTTCAACTGCCTTACGTAACCTAGGAACGAGGGCCTGTAGACCAGCACGGTAAAAGTCTGGACCAACACGTCTGAGCCACTCTTGAGCAGTGTGCACAAGGGAGTCATCTTCTAACCTCGTTCGGCGAAGGGATCCTTCAGTTTACCAAAGAGATGGTAATCGCACGGTGCCAGTTCAGGACTGTAAGGCGGCTGTTTCAGTGTTGTCTATCCGAATTTTCTGATCTGGTCTGTGGTCTTGTGACTGACATATGGCCGTGCGTTGTCGTGCAATAGCAGAACACCCTGCTTCTCCCGATGTCGTCGAACACGACTCAGTCGAACTTGAAGTTTCTTAAGAGTTGCAACATACCCGTCATAATTAATGGTGATTCCGTGTGGCATGATGTCCACAAGCAAGAGTCCTTCTGAATCGAAAAACACAGTAGCCATAAGGTTTCCTGCCGAAGGTGTACTTTTGAATTTCTATTTCTTATGTGAATTTGCATGATGCCACTCCATTGTCTGCCTCTGTCTCCGGTCCAAACTGATGGAGCCATGTTCCATCTTCTGTCACAATTCTTGCAAGTCATCTAGCACTTATCATTGATACTTAGCATGATAGCAAATCGAACAGAGGCTACACTGAACCCATTGCGTCTCCGTTTTCTTTTTTGTTATCACATCTTGTCTTCAGATTTCTAAAATTCCTATTGTAATACATTTTATACTATTTTAAAAATTGTAACACTTAATGCTCAACAAAATTTCGCCTCAAACAGCTAAGATTTCTATCAGTAAACCTAAGCCTATATGGCGACTACAGATGTATCCAAAATTCCAAAAACATTTCCTAAAATTTCATGAAGATACAATAAATTTTTGTGCCAAATATCATATGCTTACCTTTAGTAATAAGCCTGTAATATAATTACAAACATCCACAAAATTTGTATGCCTGAGAAGTCGACGCAAACTTGCTCTCTCCAAACATAAAAGCTCACTGAAGCAACTACAATAGTCACACAAACCTTAGCTGTATGTTTCTGGAAACTGGACAACATATGCAATCCCTTGGCGGAAATTTGGATCTCGTAACACCATTGGTTAGTTCACAAAAGAGCAAAGAAAAAGTATCACGAAATAACCACTGCCACGAAATTACCAATGTTTACCCTAAATGTTACAATACTTCTTGCTTAAAATGTTTATAAAAAACAGATTTACTTCAATTCCCAATATCTCCAAACAGGTTTTTGGCGCTTGGTCTCTTATTGCATAACTCCGTCCAATTAGATTCAGTCTTATTACGTGACAGTAAATCAAACTATTTTAACTACGTATGGATGTTGCATAATAATGTATAATAGACTACTACTAATGATCTGTTTTAATTTGTTAAATTAACGACTTCTTAACTTCACTGTTACGAATGCTTGTCTTACAGTTCTTGCGTTAAAAAACTTATTTAAAATATATTGTAAATATAATGCATTGTCTAACATTTCAACTTATTTTCTGTTTACTTTTCGGGAATTTACTTAGCTGACTGGTTTCGAAGTGTTGTTCTTCATTGTCCAAAGCCTTCATGTAAAAGCCTAGTGTAGATACCGCTCTATCTTCTCTAGTTTTCTGATGTGGGAGGTGTGTTCATGATTGTATCGAAAAGTATGTGTAGTTTGAAATTGCCATTTCGACACAATCATGAACACACCCCACCACAACTGAAAACCAGAAGATAGCGCAGAATCTCCACTAGGTTTTGGACAATGAAGAACAACACTTCGGAACCAGTCAGTCTAAAAATTAACACAATAAAGAAATAAATGTTATGTTTTATTTAACGACGCTCGCAACTGCAGAGGTTATATCAGCGTCGCCGGATGTGCCGGAATTTTGTCCCGCAGGAGTTCTTTTACATGCCAGTAAATCTACTGACATGAGCCTGTCGCATTTAAGCACACTTAAATGTCATCGACCTGGCCAGGGATCGAACCTGCAACCTTGGGCATAGAAAACCAGCGCTATACCAACTCGCCAACCAGGTCGACCACAGTAAAGAAGTTGAAAAGTTAATCAGTGACAGACAGTAGAAGTGTTAAAGGTGTATAGAGAACAATGAAGAAAAAATATAATGGTATGCAAAGAATATGAATTACATTAAACATGTCTTTAAACTAATCAGTGTATAGCAAAACTGTGTTTTAAATTGCTTTGCTTTCCAATCATCGCTGTGTTTTTATTTCAGGAACTTCTCAGTTTTCTGTTTATAAAGTTTCTAACTAATTAGAATTTCAACATTTACTATTAATAGTATTCTGATATTATTATTATTATTATTATTATTATTATTATTATTATTATTATACCTACTATTATTGCATGAATTTATACCCATTTTTATTTCTATGGTCATTAATTAAAAATCTGGCACAATCAATGTCAGTACATTAGAAGATGTTGTCAATATGGCGGATTGGGAAGGAAATGGAAGAGTGGAAATTGGTGTACGGATAAGTCGGTCGGCGCTAAAATAAAACAAAAGACAAGAAAGACGACGTCGACTGTGTGTGCTCCCACCTACAGGAGACAAGCCGCAACTGTGAATTGGGAAATAGAATAAGAGGAGGAAGTGGAGGAGGAGGAGGAGGAGTCCTCAGAAGTGGAAATAACACAAGAATGTACAGTACACACGCTTTCTCACAGCGATAAAATCCCGTACGTGCTATACGTTTCGTCCATACTCGCGGCAATTCTTTAACAGTTTTGAGCATGGTTTTGACCGAGTTTTAGCTCAAGTGTAACCATTTCAGCTCAACAAAAAGTTGAAATTTAGTCGTAAACAGTTTTTACAACACTTCGAGTAGATATATAGTTTTATTTTTCAAAATCTTCGCTCTCTCTTCCGTTCTGGTTTTGTTTAGCGCATATTTTCTCTAAATTAGAGGAAAGTAGGTGGATAAACATTAAAGTATGAATTCTATTGTTAATTTTCTTCCAAGTGAAAGAACAGGCGAGTCATTGAAATACGTCAGAATTTGTATAAAAAAATAAAGAACATGGTAATAGACAACACACATTTCTGGTAACAGCACGTCTCTCGAATGAATAAAAATAGCATTTCATTAAATTACTAACATAGCAATCGAAAGAGAATATAAGACCGTCTTCAAGATGGAAATACAAACCTATTTCCAAGCTCAGAGCAACAGAACAAAAATGTATATTTATCTTCCCTCACTTAACCTCATGATTACTGTAGATCCGAAATATGGATGTTTCTGTATCAATGACACGTTGCCAAAAACTCTAAAATCTCGTAACAAACCCGCCATTACTCTTGACTATTACACTTTTACTACGTCATACTACTTTTGATCAATAAAACGGTACGAAAGGACGTCTTTCAACCAATCATGGCTATTTATCGCACAATTTTATCGCCTGCCTAGCATTTGTTTAATTTTATCGCTTTCCTAGCATTTGTTTGTTTTATCACTACCCTAGCATTTGTTTCTTTATGTGCCAACATTTCAAACTGCAAATTCTTTACGGTACTATAAAACATGCTTTACGATCGTCATTTGTTTACAGCAAAGACAGTCAACTGAAAATGGCGGCTCCCTTCAAACGTTCTGGTGAAGTTAACATAGTGAAATAGGACTTTCAGTAATTGAATTAATATTTTATTGTATTAGAATACTTTATTTCTTCTAATCTTTATATACTTTCTTCTAATCGTGTAATAGTAAATTAAATCCCACTCGAGTTTTGATTTTCTCTAGATAAATCAAAACCCCCTAGTGACATTACTGTTGATAAATACTATTTATGATCCCATGTTCATAGAAAAATATTTAGGTTATACATACAGTATAGTATTATATACAAGATGTCTCTAACACTTCGTTAGAATAAAATTGCACGTGATAGAGAACATCAAGTTATGTAACTTGAGTATACGAACTATATCGTAACTAGCACATGTAGTCCCTCATCCAAATGGAAAGCAACTTATTTATGTTAGTTAAGGGGGAAGGTACACCATTGGCCTGCAAAAATTTAATGAAATTAATTTTTTTTATATCTCATCTACTATGAAAGCTAAATGAACAAAACTTTTCGTGCTTTATAATACTGCACATACATTACACTTCATAAAACACTATTCAGAATATTAAAACAGTTAATAATTACCTGTAAAATAACACCAAATTTGCATAATTGTTTTACAATCGTGAAGTATTTACATAATAAAATCTACAATTAATCTTACAAATTCCATTTTATTAGTTTGCAAATTAGACGAAATTGTCAATCTTTAAACTTTCTTTATAAAATTATCAACAACGAAGGAGAGCGCCTTTGTCCCCTTTGCAGAGAAAAGGACTCCTACAGACATATTTTATTACATTGTATCGAATTGGAACAAGTACGGAGAAAATATCTACCACTCTCGATGCTAAGTCAGAATATGAGTTCGCGTGCATATCTTGACCTCATGGGGAATAGAGAATACGAACAACAGACTGGACTGTGTCTCTTGAAGGCGAGACAGATTAGAAGTGCAGCTGTGGAAGTTTATGATACGAACTGACGAAGGGATAATGGTGTCTACCTAGTTATACAGTTTTATGTCTGTTTTAGGTTAGGATATACTATATAATGTGTTTTGTTGTGCCATTTTCATTTTAATATGTATGTTCTTTTAGAGAGTGGTTGGATATAATCATAGGTGAGGGGAGTGAGACCTACAAAGTAGGACTTGTGTTAGGTACAAAGCACGTACGGTCAGAAGACCCGTGCACTGGAGAAAATTACGATAATATAACATCTGTATGTATAATATTACTCAATAAATCCATCTATCTATCTAAAATTATTAACAATATAGTGAGTTGGACTGTGTTGGTTTATTTTATTATACAACATTATATGCACCTAAGCTTAATACAAAATTTCGAAATTTATTTTGCATACCAAAGGCAAATACTGAATCCCACAAAAATTCCCCAGTTTTCCAAATGTTACAGTTATGCACTAAATTACATCCTCATCCGAATGTTGATATTTTCAATATGAATTTCTCTAGATACAGAATTATTTGTTATCATATTTTACAGAATATTGTTGTTAGTTAATTTGAAGCTACTTTCAAACCTTATTTCAATTTCTCTTTTTTTCTTTCTCTTATTTCTATTTTCTTTCTGTTTTTAATAAGTGTATGTTTCCTTTTCTTTGTTTATGTTTTATAAATTAGTTTGTCAGTCTTGAACACTGTAATTGGGCTTTGCCTGTTATATTCAATAACAAATAAATAAATATCTGCATGATTCTTTACTGGAATGTTTTAAAGACCTACATCGACAACATAGTCTAGGATATTTTACGTATTCATTCAGAAAATATTACCTTCAATATTAAATTTTCTAAAAATGTTTGATTAAGAAAAATATATTTCCTGAAGGAATAGGCTAGAACATCCTACACTATGTTGTTGATGTAGGTCTTCAGAATATTTCTGTGAAAGAATCAAGCAGATATTTAATTAATTGTAGATTTTATTATGTAAATGCTTCAAGATTGCAAAAAAAATTGATATTACTTTCACAGAAGATGATTATTAGCTATTTTAATATTCTGAATAGTGTTTTATAAAATGTAATGTATGTTTATTGAAAAGTTTTGTTCTTTTAGGTTTTATAGTAGCCGAGATATAAAAAAAATGAATTTCACTAAATTTTTGCAGACCAATAGTGTACCTCACTCCTTAACATACTTATATTCAAATTTGTAACTCATTATTCACTCAAAATATCTTGGAAGAATTCGTAGTGGATTACAGGAATAATTATTTCAATGCGATTGCAATAACTTGATTAAACGCATTGTACCCTATTCGAATATTGAATATGTAAAACTTCAAGTAGGTTCATACACTTCATTTACTTAACCCTTAAATTGACAAAGTATCCTATAGGATACAACAGGTTAATAGGCTATATGTTATAATTAATAGAACAATGGGAAAAAAATTGGCAGGAAAATTAAAATTTCACAACACTATAATATTGTACAATATATAAAATATGGACATTTCAATAGTTGTTTTCTTTACAGTCCGACAAGGTTTAATAAACTAGTGTGAGAAATGAAGTTTTGCCAATTTAAGGGTTAACTTGATTTCCTCTTATCACGTTCCATTCTTCTGAGATGGCATTTTAGAAACGCCCTGTATTTTATGGATTCGTATATTTACAGCATGTAAAAAATTAAGTCTTCAGGTAAAATTTAATGTTTACTGTCCATGCCAGAATTAAACTCTATTCCACATAATCAACTATTACAATCCTATCATTACGGGTTAATGAATTCTTCCTTGCAAGTTATTCCTAACGCTTTAATTTAACACTATTATACTACAGGGTTCTAGAAAAAAAAAACTTTATCGTATCTGAGGGCATTGAAAAGCAACGATTGAGTATAGCATGAGTAATACTGTTATTGATTAGATCAGAATTTTGATTGAAATTATTTGGAGAAGACACCAAGTGGCACAGAAATGAACTATCATATCAGCAGTATAGTTATACCAAATTAAAACTGAAATTTGAAAGCCTTAAAGTCAATTAGTTTGATTATTTCTTTTCTCGAAAGTCTTTGACTCTCTTTGTTAAGATGAATGGGGGTTCAAATTTGTACCCTGCCAACCCTTGTGCGGCTTCTAAGCACCATACCCGTTCTGTTTGTCATAACAAATCACATTACCCCCGACTTGGATGTTTTATTACGATGCGTTGCTAAGCAACATATTTCTGTGCGGCTCTGCTCATTTTATAATGTACCTAAAAATTTGCCACGCCGTCAACAGATGTCACCACTCTCACATGTCATCAGGTTAAAATTTAATGAGGCAGTATGTCTGCCAGAGGCTGGTCGCACAGTGAGTTAAATCTTAATCATATTTACTGACGCAATAATGCACCTTTGAACGAATGGCTCATGTATCAGTTTTTAACTTTGGGAGATCGGGTTTAAATCAAGTAAGTTATAATGGGTTTTCAAACGCCATTTAACTACTTTAAAACTAGAAGCATATTCATCTGCATTTGTTATACCTATTTAGGCTCAACTCTCAGAATCTTTAGATAGAGAAATAAGCACCGCTACTGTCGAACTTTGGGAGTCGGGCACTGTCTTCTGTGGTAACTATAAAACAATTCTGGGAATTCATAATTATATAATTTTTTTACAGATAAGAACTTACTCATAATTCAACAGAACAATCGATTAAGCTGTACACTGACAATTAAAGTAGAAATTTTTATTCTCAATAATAGATTTATATTGTCATTTTCTGGTAGAGATGAACAAAACTAACTACTGCTCTCGCTCGTTGTGTTCGTTACACTTGTCTTTCGAGTCTCGTCTCGTAACTCTTGTGCGCTTCGAGATTTGTTCGTTATTTGAATAACATGCATCATTGAAATAAATAACATAAGAGAGGTTTAATTGATAAAAAAAGACAAAACAAAACAGTATCATAGTTATCAAAATGTTCTGGTTCTATGATCAAATATTACCTATGGTTACACAAATAAAAAATAAATTCTCAAATAAATTTGCATTTCTGAGAAACATAAAACATAATGTTAAATAAAGCGTTAATATTTTTTACTTGAGATTGTACACTTGATCTCAAACATACGAGAAAAAAAATCCTAAGGTGCTTTGCATTGACATTTCGCTAGCCCGCGCTACGAGAGTGGTAAACTAGCCCCGGCTATCGAGTGATTACTTGTACAGGATTCGTATCATATCATATCATATATCATATCATATCATATCATATCATATCATATCATATCATATCATATCATATCATATCATATCATATATCATATCATATCATATCATATCATATCATATCATATCATATCATATCATATCATATCATATATCATATCATATATCATATCATATCATATCATATCATATCATATCATATCATATCATATCATATCATATCATATCATATCATATATATCATAACACTGGTTTATGAATACGAAAAACATTAGTTCGCTGATCATCCATCGGAAGCCCGCGCTAAGAATGTCTAAGAATATGGCTCCTAGCCTTTTAATAAGGGCCTAGAAATTAAATACAAATTAGGGAACGGGTTATTATACACTGAAAGGTAGAGATGATGTTTCAAATAGGCTACTTGATTGTTTATACATATATAATAGTTCGCAAAACAGATAAAAGTTCAGTCTGGTATAAACAACTGTGACGATTCAAGGCTGCTTGACGTTCGAGAGATGACCATTCCCGATGCCTTGAACGCTTGAATCACTCACAAGCAGTCAACGACGTAGGCAATATTGTCGTGCGGGAAGGTTTTCGATTTTGCAGGCGTTGTTATTCTTGCTTTCTGGATCGTTGTTCAACTCTATTATCCGGTCTATTGCTCTTCCAAGTTTTCATAAATCTATTTATCAACAGTAAGTTGTGTTTGAAACAAGACATTTGTAATGGTTATGTTAAATTTGTTATACAATCAACTTTATTAACTTTCCTGTGCTAATTAAAACTATTATCCTATTTTACTTCAGTTAATAATTAGTTTCGGCTTAATATCCACATTTATAGTGAGATTCTGTGCTTCCGTCCGGTTTATTCTTGTTCTTGTCTCGGTTGAGATGTGTTTATGATCTATAGTGTTTCGTCAAAAAGGTTGTACATACTGAAATTTAGTTGCGTGTTGAGGATATAGTTTTGTATGTCTGTACAATTCGTATTGTTCGAGTGTGTTTAGTTTCTGATTTTTCAGTTAAATGAGTAGGATTTCCATGTCTGTTTCTATGTTGTAATTGTGGTTGGTGTTGGTGATTTGTAAACAAGGATATCACCACAGTTGCAACGTACGTGGCGGACCGAAGTAAATAATGACGGTACACTACCATTATTATCATTTCCAAAAACGTCAGACTGACAGACAACATTTAATTCTAGGAAAGCCACAAAAGTTACTGAAAAATTTTATTAGACATTTTTGTTCAGTAATTTATGCTATAACACCAGTAAGTTATTTTTAGCAGTTTACATAGTTTACATCCTGTATATATCTTTTGGACTGTTTAAATTAAAATGTCCTAGAGAAATCAAAATATCTCTTGAAAAACACTAATTTCTAATACATTCGTGCTAAAAACAAAAATTTCGCACATATATAAAATTTCGCGTTGTTTTGCGAGCTAAAACTAACGGCATTTCGACCTGAAACGACTTAAAATATAAAATTCTTGTTTTTATTAGATGAAAATTTGCATTTCGCGAATGCATGGCTTCCGAAAACTAGGTATCTCTATTTATTATTGTTTATTCGTCGAAAGAATTGCGACCATTACATTTTTTTTAGGTAACACTATGTTTTTCATTTTGTTTTCATCTTTTTATCTTTATTTGGTAGATCAAACTTCGTGGAATTAGGAAACATATCTTTGCAATTTCCAGTTTTTGGACATTCTATGTCTTAGAACCCAAATTATTCTACCAATATTATATTGAATAAAGTAATTTTAAGTGAGGAATATTATGATTTAAACATTCCAGAATTATGGTAACTATTCTTGTTAACTTAGTAGTGGCCCGCATTCAGTGTGCGATCGTCTGCGCTCGGCAGGGATCGAAACATATGACAACTCATAGTGCTGCCGTCGGGATGTAAAATAGCAGTCGGTCCTCTGAATTATTGTGAGCTGCTACACAAAGCCCGTCCGTCCGTATGTCCGTCCGTCTGCCTGTCTGTCTCTGTCCAGGTGGATGACGTAAGAAGCGGCAGCTATCGCTGGCGAGGTTTCGGGTTTGATGCCGCATTATTTCCTATTCTGTATCTGAAGGCCAAGTCAAAAGAAATTCTCGCGATGTGACGGACTGTCATCAAACATTCAACAAAGCGGAAGAAATGCAGAAGCCCCTCGTATGTTCACTAAATTATACAGGAAACAAAGACTCCCTAACGACGGAAGGAGAAAGCTTTTCGGTCGGTCATAATTTCCGCTCACAGAGGCAAAGTTGACTCGCTTTTTCCTGGAATTATAATGACGTTATTGATCTTCAAGTGCGCCACTCATTTTGCCATTGGGATTGCATGCTAGCACAGTGATTGTGGGTGTCGAGGTTTGATACTTGAGACACGTTCTTGTAATTGAGATTTTCCATCTTCACATAAAAATATTTCAGAATAATATTTCAAAATGTTTTAACCCCTTCAGGCTTGATGTACATTATAATCAGACATCGGATTCTAGGGCAAATGCCTATTTTGTTTCTTTAGGAGAAAAGTAAAAATAATTATTAATATTTGTGTTTCATGGAAATTGAAAGGTATTCAAAGAGTTTTATAGTGCCCTAAAATGCCCTAAAACGGTTATTAGAGCCTAATTTCTTAATATTCGCCTAAAAATGCCTAACTCACTGTAAAGTTTCGCATTTTACTCTTACTTTTTATAATTTATACATGCATTCACTGCGAAATTTAAGGCATTTAAGAAGTGGAAAGTTTGCTTCACACCGGCCATGAAACCATTGGTAAAGGAAACAAAAGTTTTGAATCTCACGACACTCGCAATAGATTTCACCGAATTTAACATGTTTGGAGGCATAAATGCCGACAAAGAACCAACCTTAGTTTTGAAGCAGGCAACAATCACAACATGTGCTGCTACCGATTCAGAGATATACTATACTATAAAAATGACTGTTTTCGGTCTGAAACCGATTAGCTGTACTGCCCTTCAGAGTGTCATAAAATCACAATTTTTGGAGAAAGAGTGTTTTTTGAAATATTTATGAAAAGTCGTAAAACTGCGAATTAGTAGGGTAAACCGTTACAAAATATTTAAAAGAATGGCCCTCCTAGTGTTAACACTACCAGGAAATGCAACAATAAGTGGAACTTTGTATTTTTGTGCAATTGAATCTCAATAACAACGGTTCATTTGAATGCTCGTTAACAGTTGCTCTTTCCCTCACTTTATTTGTGTTGAGAAGTTTTGAGCGGTAGGACGTTTTCCTGTGAAGTTTAACGCGATAATGCCGAAAAATATAAGTGCAAAATCTACACTGATCCGGCAATGGCTAACAGAATATTCAGAATCCACTTACGTTGGAAAAATAATATTCTGCAAGATTTGTAGCAAACAGGTATGTAACAATAGTTGAAATATATAAATTCTATTAATTTTAATGAGTAGGCCTATAATATTTATACATTGACTGAGCTATCCTGAGGTATAATTCTTTTTAAGACCACTACACTTTAACCTTTTAAATTCCGATAGTTAAAGTATTTGCAGGTCATTAAAATTTTGATTGTTCGAACCCACTAACTTTGTGATAGAAATACGGCAATACAACAATTAGGATTTTATTTTAATTCAGTTTACTTTACATTTTTAGATTTCGCAAGAAAAGAAGTGCCACCTAAAGCAGCATGTGCAAGGAGCGGCCCATAAGGCTAAAGCTCAGCAGAAAAATCAACTGCAACAAACTTTACTAACACAGCCTACTTCATCCAATCTCAGCAGCAATTTCTATGCTGATTTAACCAGAGCGTTTGTTGCTGCTAACATTCCCTGGAATGCAATTAAAAATCCGGTTTTAAGACAATTTTTACAAAAATACTGCAAACAAAATATCCCATCTGAGTCGACCCTAAGAAAAAATTACTTAGACAGAATATACAATGAAACTTTAGCTTCCATTCGGGAGGATATAGGTGATTCTTACATATGGGTCTCTGTGGATGAAACCTCAGATCCTATGAATAGGTATATAGCAAATATGGTAGTAGGAAAACTTAGTCCTGATGGACCTTCGATTCCACACCTCGTATGTGTTAAGGAACTTTCGAAAGTGAATAGCCAAGCCATTGCTTATTTTGTAAATAAAGGCCTACAGTCTTTATACTCAGGTAATATAGACGATTCTAAAGTTCTGTTGTTTTGTACTGATGCTGCCTCATACATGGTTGCTGCAGCTCCACTTCTTAAAACATTTTATCCTAACCTCACGCATGTAACCTGCCTAGCACATGGCCTTCACAGGGTTTCTGAAACAATCCGGAATGAATTTTCTCTTGTCAATTCGTTTATTTCTAACACAAAAAAATGTTTTTGTAAAGCCCCATCCAGGATTTCAATATTCAGAGAGAACTTTCCAGATATCCCACTCCCACCTCAGCCGGTTGTTACACGATGGGGAACCTGGATTCAGTCAGTGGTGTATTATTCTAAGTATTTTAAAGAAGTGGTCACAGTTATTGATAAATTACCTGAAACTGATAGTGCAGCGTGTGTGAAAGCAGTGAAAGATTGTCTGAATGACTCACGAGTGAAAAACGATATTGCCTACATAACATCAAACTTTTCTTTCATACCTGCAAGCATTGAACAATTAGAACATGAAAAACAATCTCTTTGTAGCCAAATAGCAATAGTAAAGGAAGCTCAAGTGAACATACATTCTGCTTTGGGCGAAACTGGGAAAAAAGTTAAAAATAAGTGGGACAACGTATTAAATAAGAATGTAGGATTTTCATTGTTGGAAAAAGTATCAAGAGTGATATCGGGGGAAAGTGTAAATGTTCCAGTAAGTATTGATGTTTCTATTGTACCTAATTTAAATTTTGCGCCTCTCACATCAGTTTCGGTTGAAAGAAGTTTTTCTGCTTTCAAAATGATTCTCAGTGACAAAAGGCAAAGGTTAACTGTGGAGAATTTAGAAAAAATTCTGGTGGTGTACTGTGCAGATAATTATAATAAAGTTTGAGCATGGAACTGGATTTCAATAACTTAAAATGAGTAATCTTGATATCAATAATCATTATTTCATTAGTTTCAATATATTAAATTTGTGCAGCTCTGTTTATAAATATAATACAGTATTCTTTTTTAATGTTTAAACATACTTTTTTGTGCGTATTTTAGTGTATAACTAAAAATTTCAGTGAAAGAAATAAGTATGATACCTTGATGTGCCTAAAATGCCTATTTTCATTAAAATAGAGCCTAATTTTACAAATTTTGAGCTTATTTTAGGCGCCTAAAGCTGCAATTTTTAGTGCCTAAAAATCCGATGTCTAATTATAATGTACACTGTTTCTTATTTTTCCTTTTTTTTTTTTTTTTTTTTTTTTTTTTTTTTTTTTTTTTTTTTTTTTTGGAATGTTTTCGATACTTTTAAATATTTTGAAAAATTCAATGTGATAGAAATGTAGAATATTATTTTTAAAACACATCTATACCTGAATTAAAAATAAAGTTTCAAATTTTGGGCCCCAGAGGTCAAAACTGTCCCCAAATTGATTTTCTGTGAAGACTTGATTTGGGAATTCTGCATCCCCAGAATAATTATGTGACCAGTTTTTTTTAATTGTATAAATATAAATTCAGGACTGAAGGGGTTAAGTTATAAAGTCTTCAATACAAAGGATATTTCGCCCTTATTTTTACAAGGAACCCCTGAGTGAGGTCGCAAGTACAATCCCTAGTAAGGCTCATTTGAAAGTATTGTGTTAACAATATTAGGCTATAACGAGAAAAATATTAGCTGCTAATGATCCACGATGTGTATCAGGAGGGAGACAGAAAATGAGTCTCCGGTAGGTGCAGAGATCAACTCTCTATGGGATGTATGTATTACACTTCACAAAATGGACATCATCGACATTCAAGAAATGTTCAAAACAAACCATTAACTTGTACTATGAACATCAAGCGAAAATGACTCGCCACAGTGGTCACAAAGTTCGCACCATCAACATCAAAGGCGAAGTTCTGGGGTGGTTATAAACCGTTCAGGACGTTCAGAGAGGTATCCACTCTTAACCCTTAAATTGGGAAAATCAGCGTATAAATAATTATACAGTATGGACACTTCGCGTCGGTACCTTTGATGTAGCAGGACTGATTTTAATGACCTTCAAACCAGTTTGAGCGTGAGATTCTGCTTTCTCCCAGGAGTTGGCGCTGACATCACACCAGCTAGCAGTCGACACAGCGGAAATATAACACAATTAATACATCTAGGTATATTATGTACTCAAATAAAATAAATTGGACCGATGAAATAATAAATCCGTATTTAACTGTAATGTCTTGACTATATAGTTCCTTTATAATGAGAGTTGAGACGTTGACCCCAACAACATTTAAAATATATAATCATTTGATAGCGCTGAAAATGGAAAAACAAAACTCCTATGAGAAGTAAAACCATATACCTATATTATATTGTATACAAATATGAAACGAATTGATACATAATTTTATAATGTATTAAATTATTTTATAATATAATTTATTATAAATAAAATATAAACAATTATTATTACAACTAATTTGTCACTGAAATAAGGAAAAGCTGTTAACTTGCATTTATTTGAAGCAAAGCGTTACTGGATTATGCAATAAGGTAGGTGATGTTTGGATCCTGTGTCTATTCTTAATTATCTTACTGTGTGCTCGACTACACTAACCTCTAGCGCTTGAAAGTGGAACTAAACGCCGGCGTACAGAGAAACAAAACACAGGAAAATTCGCTCAGTGTCCATTCTTTGTAATCCCTATTAGCTGGGTTAACTATCCATTCTCTTATGATCGATTTTTTTACTGTCCATAATATTCCTGGATTTTCATGTTCTACCTAAACATGATGCTTACCGATTGCAGGGGACTTGCTCCGCGTGTTATATCTAAGTAGATAAACATTGGCTTCCTCCTATATGGACGGAGCAGTGTACTAGATAATCGGTCAGAGCGCTGGTTTTCCACTCTGTGGATTCGATATGTAATCCCTGGGACTCCAACTGGAATTTGTGACCGGAAAAGACATCTGTATCGGTAATCTCAAGGTACTCCTGTATCCACTTTGTTGCACAATTTAAAATTAATTCATGATCACCCATATACAGCGATACAACAGCAATAAGAAGTTACATAGCTGTACCACATCCCACAGGAGATAAACTCTACACGCCCTCTATGTGACAGTTACACATAGCAAGTAGGGACGGGGATTCCCACGCCTCAGTACTCGGAGGCAACACCAAACAAGGAGGAGACAAAGAATACGCTTCATAGCACCCAACATTGCGCCCAAGTCAGCTGATCTGATAAAACTTTCAAGCCGCGCCTGTGATTCAACCACAGCTCCCACATTTACTGCAATGGAGAAAGCCATGCGAAGTCCGGGATGCGAGCAATGAACGAAGCAGATGCTTCAGCGTAACCGCACCCCCCAACCCTCCACTCAGAGCGCTCCTTTATCCCATCAGCTTGTTCCACAAGGCGGAGACAAAAAGTGAGTGTGCACAAAAAGGGAAAGACAGACAGATAGACAGACGGACAGACAGACCCGCTCGCGAGGCGCTCCCTGGAGAAATTTCCTTCAAACTTGCATAATATGGCGTCTCGTAGCGAACTGCCGCCGCTACGTAAATCAGGGCTGTCCAACATCGAGAACTTCGATGACCCTCGCCCGATATGACATATCGAACACATTCAACGACCATATTTGTCACTATTATTAGTACTAATACCAGTATTATTATCACCATCATTATCATAATCATCACAGTCATCATTATCATCAACACTACCAACTCGACTTTTAAACCTTTAGTAGTTCAGATTGTTAAATAAACAAATTACAGTACATATACATATATATATATACACAATATATACATAATTAAATTATATATAGCCTACAGAATGAAGGTAATGTAACTGTGTAGATTTTAAAAGCTTAGTCCTTTGCATAAGATACAACAAAAATTATAATGTCACTTTAATCCTAAATCAATACTTTTTTTCAGAAAAAAAATTGCTTAAATATTAACATTATTTTACTCGATAAGTAGGCCTACTACCGTACGATTCTGATTTTTACTGTATTCTTATCGTTATAGAAACTGACAAGAAATTGATTCCTTTGCTGTTTTTAAATAAAATGGACGGTTTACCTACAAATTAAGTAAAAAATGAATGCGGTATCGTTATTTTCTGTCATTATGAAGTCTGGCAATCCTGCTGCGGTAACTAAGCGACGGAATGCCGCTCTTCAGACCTGAATTCATGTGTTTATTCGTATGTGAGCCGACGATGCGCTGTTGCCAAACTACGCAGACTTGCTGCCTAATTTTCTGATTAACCATACACTTAAATACAAAACGCATACATACATACATACATACATACATACATACATACATACATACGTCCGTACATAGTCTTCTGCTAAATGACAGGTCTTGCACTGCAAACCCAGCATTCTCCAATCTTTCCTATTTTCTGTCTTCCTCTTACAATTGAAGGGTTCAGAGCCATAGTGGGCCAAGCGCCATTTATTAAAAACGGAGAAAGCAAGAGTTAAAGTTAAGTGAATGCCATAGTTTAATGATCGACATATCATTTAGTTTGAGTGTGTATACATTATATTACTTGCTATATATTTCCAATGGATTATGGTGGTAAATTCATTTTAACCCTTGTTTTCTATGGTTTTAGTAAATGACGCTTGGCCCAATATGGTTCTGAACCCTTCAATTAGTATCCAGATATGATCCATATATCTTAAAGTCGTCTATTATCTGATACCTTCTTCTTCCCGAACTCTTCTTCCGTTCACCATTTCTTCCGGTGCATCCTTTAGTAGTTCAGTTTCTTCTCAGCCAGTGACCCAGCCTATTCCTTTGTATCTATTTATTTTAATGTATCCTAATGCCCTTTCAATCTGAACAGTTATATCTGTATACATCAATATAAACAGTTCACTCTGTAAACATACACGCATACATACATTCATACATACATAGCCTACACATATTCACACACTTACACACATGTACACATAACTTAAATGATTATGCTATATTTGTACGATCAAAATAGCTCAGCCTTTCTAAATACACAGTGAGAAAAGTGGAAAAACATATTCCTTCCAGGATTTTCGAAGTCCAGAATTTCCTTGATTTAATAATAATAATAATAATAATAATAATAATAATAATAATAATAATAATTCTTTATTTATACTGGCAGAGTTAAGGCCATAGGGCCTTCTCTTACACTCTACCAGGTCACAAAGCATACAAGCAGTTAAAATTTAACAAAAACTTAAAGAACAGAATACTAACATATTACAAAAAGAAAAAGAAAGTAGTAATAATAATAATAATAATAATAATAATAATAATAATGGCATAAATAAAATCGACACTAAACAACATGAAAATATTACCATAATACAAAAAAAAAAAGTAAAATACATTCGAATATAGTGAAAGCAAATCATTTAGTACAAATGGTTAATATGGAAAAACGTAAGGAAGAATATATCAAAATGGAATGTAATAAAATAGTAATAAAAAAGAAAAGAAATACGAAAATTAAATAAAATTCAGGATAAAAGGGCTATGATAATAAATTTTTCGGCAGAAGGGGCTTATAACTGAAAGGAATCTAATACAAAAAAGTGCAATTTTAATTTATTTTTGAAACTAGACAATGTCCGACAGTCTCTGACATGTTATTTTGTAAAACTTTTTATCGCAGAATTCCAATGGATTCGTTATGATAGTTGAAGATGGTACGGTTTCTTTGTACCAGGCTACTGTTTAGACTGTTTAAATACTAACTATAATTAGATATGGAGCCATTGTGAAATTGTGACATGGGATACACGCTCTGTCCTTCAGAGATTAGACTTTGAACCTCCTGGATTTGACCTCTGGTCGTCAGATAAGAGCAGACTATCGAATTCCTTCGTATTTCTGGAAGCTTCATAAGTGCACGTACGGTAGAGGAAAACTGGTCTATACGTCTGCAAAACTCCTAAGTGAGAGTGCATATAACAGTGGCTCTCCTGAGGCCTATTTAGCAGAAGTGCACGTTACAAGTTTGAGAATGTACTGGAGTATACACACAGAGTTACAAATTACAGGTCATACTAGTTAAGGAATAGTAAACTATGTTGCTAAAATTCTAGTATTCCTCTAGACTAGGTCATAGCTTCTGTACAACAGATTTTTACAAAACAATAAAACTGGCAAAGTAATGTTAAAAACTACAACAGAAGACGAAATTAAATACTTGTAATGAAAGACAATAGTAATATACGTTACAAGAGCGGTATGTTGACTTTTTCATGGTCGAGGAAAAGATTGAAAAAGCGAAACGTAGTTGAGCTTTTTTAATTTCCGAGAACATGAAAACAAACATACCGCTCGTGTATCGTACATTATTTTGTGCGAAGATCGTTTATTACATACCTGAAAGACGAATTTCTAATTAGTTGCAATGAAATCTCCATCTTGGTTTCTGTTTAATGACGGCAACTTCGGAAAAACAAAATATCTTTCTTCAACATTGTTGCTATAAAATGTTTTCTGTGTTTACTATACTCCAGCAGGCCGTGATATACGTCTGCCTTTTTTTCCCCCCCAGTCTGTAAATGCGAACTTAAAACAAACGGTAAGGTTATGTAATGATTTATTTTTCATTTTAATATTTTAACAATATTATTTATATAACATACTGCAGTAATAACATCGGCATCTGGAATCTTGTTGATTTTTTCACGGCTTCCTTAATGTTACTTGTATCAGGACTGCAATAAGTTTCGTGGAGTAGTAGACTTTACTTAATTTTTGCAAATATTTAAAAACAATAATTAACATTGCAATTTAGGTGAAACTGCAGTGGTAAGTTTCCAATTTATAATTATTACTATGTTAAACGTCTCTAAAAATAATATGTTAAAAGCCTAAAGCAGTAAAATGAATGTCGCGCTTAAGCGGTAAGAAGAGGGAAATTGTTATGTGTGTTACGTTGGGAATACTGAATGTGGTATTTCACACTTACCGCGTATTGGTTCTGTGCGGAAAACAAGCAAATACGCACGATCTCGCACAAAATAAATATTGAAGATGTATGGTTATTCGAACGACTGAAGCGTCGATTTTACACACGAGACACTAAGGTTTAAATTCCTTCTAATCCAATTAGAATTTGTGGTAGAATCCTAAGCAATAAAATAATAGCTTCAAGTCCTACCAGCGATATAATAAAAAGTAGTTACGAGGAGAAGAGTATATACTCATAAGGCAGCCATGGTAAATGTAACAATAGTAATCTTCAGTTTCGATGTAACTTAAAAGACAGGGTAGTAATGGGTTCGAACGCCGGGTACGGTTGTTTTCCATCGTCGATGTGATGATGACCTCTATTGTTTTTGGAGACGCATAGTGTGAAATTTCGCCAATCTAGCTGGCCAAAAGTCATTTTGTTATGGGAATCATAATTTTTCCTCAATTCGAAGATTACATAAGAAAAAAATATTATATAAGTTTGGTTTGTGTCTAGGTAGGAAATTAAAATCTTCGCATAATAATAATTTTATATTGTTCAATTGAAAACGCATTCCAATAGTCGGAAATTGCAAAAAATTGCATTTTGTCTATACGATTTAGTTTTACATTTTCTGTGTCACAAATATTTTCCTATGGACATTATTTTATTTGATTAGATGCTTCTCTATTTTAATCTCAGTTTGCTGGGATTTGAAACTGGATTTCCGAAGTTCAGTACCGATTATACAATGCAAGTGTCCAGCATTGATAGTCTACTTACTCGCAATAGAGAAGGTTTGCACTGAGAATTAGTATTGTTGATAAAGAACTGTACAAGCGGATTTAGGTATATGCCATGACTCCAGCAGAAAGAATTTCCTATCTCTTCATTCACTTTTCCCGAAGGCAAAGGCAGGCCTACATGAAACTCTCAACACTTGTATTTTCTAGATTACTAATCTGTCCGTCTCTGTATATAAGGTACCTGAGGGTATTAAGGCCCAGCATGTTATAAGGCCCACTACCTAGTTTTGCCATTAGTTATACACTTTTGCGAAGGAGAGCAACAGCTCTTAAGACCTATTTCTTCTTGCATTCGAGTGAGGTATAAAGAAATTAGATTCTCGTCCTTGTTTGTAGCTGACTGGTGGTAACAAAATTATGTGTGATTATTTCTGCTCTCATTATAAAATTTTGAAAAATTTAAATTGATATTTAATCGTTTTACTGTGTATAATTAACATAATATTAAATACACGTTATTGTGTAAACATTAAGAAATTTGGGGCTACCGTGAAACTTCGGCTAATGAGCATATGAGCACTCCATAAATGAAAATTTGCGCGAAGTAACAGAGCAGGAAATAAGGCCCATGAAATAAATACGTGGAAACGCCCACATTTTCATAGAAGCCCTTGAACTATAAAGTTCAAACTCTGAAGCACAATCTTTTTTGCAATAAATGAAACAAACGAGAGACTGACAATTCCTAATGCAGAAAGATCTTTGGATGAACCATCAACTTCAGGATTTGTAAACATCCAGGGGACGCGGATGTGTTCTGTCTGCGAAGAGAATTGTTGTAGATATACATGTGTGTGTCCCTTGTGAATGTTGCGTGCACGATGAATGTGTAGGTCTCACTGAGGAAAAAATTGAACCCTTTGTATACCCAAATTGTGTTCAATACTTACCCAATATTCTTTATTGTGGGCCTTATTATCTGTCACAGCAGGATATAAGGCCCAGTGACATGATGTTAATTTTCATTGCTCACAGCATTTACGTGTCTGTTTGAATATTTATTTGAAGTGAGATGTTATAGGATAACTAGAAAAGTATGCTATTCCATTATTTAAAAATTGCTAAACGTCTCAATTTCAAAGAAAGGACGTTTTATTCCTTAGGTGGGCCTTATTACCCCCAGTTACCTTACGAATGTTTCAAGGAATTCAATTGATTTTGTTCTGATTTATATCTATGAGTTAATTCATCCGCGAATACGAACATAAAGGACAATAATAATCTTCTCCAGAAATTACATTCTCTATTACAAAAAAAAAAAAAACAAACAAACCAACAAAACAAGTCGGCTGTTTACTGAACATCAACTCTTTCGATTTCTCTTTTTTCCCCCTTAAGCTATGATTAGAAATAAAGTTATAAGGTGCGTATGCTTCCATAAATGTTATTATGAAATGGAAATTACCCTGCTCTATTTACACAATCGAAACTTAAACGCCAAAGTCGCTCCGTGCTAGCATACTGGCCATATAAACCATGGGTCCAGGTTTCAAATCGCGGTTGATACACCCTGAATTTATACGTGTTGCACAGGCACGTGGTCAAGGGGTTTTCTCCAGGTACTCCGGTTCTATGTGACATTCCAAAAATACTTTATCATCATGATTCATGACGAGTGTGTATGGATCTACCACCTGTGGTGCACTCTGGATAGTCTCTGACGAACTATGTGATCTACGCTTCTCTGCAATAGCGACATCTATGAGTACGCTTGGGGCGAATAACAGCATGTTAAGGGTTCTGCCATTGGACAAACATAATAGAAACATTGACAGATATCTAAATTATTTTGAAAATAAAAGAATTTCCAGTCTTTTATAGGGCACAATATGAGGTGTCATAAAATATTAGAAGAGTATTTTCCGCTAGAGTTTATAGGATTATTAAATTTCTGTAGTAATATTATTGATCGCACTCATTTCATAGGAAATAACAACAGAATTTTTCTCCCATATTCTGTTACTTTTGTTAAAGATGTACCACCATATCAACAGCTATACGTCTCAGATGAACATAATTTAAGTATAACAAATTTGTTTTATACGAAAGCTGCTCTGCCGGTTAGGTTAGTCTGTAGTCAATTATTTTTCTCTTTTTTATGCCGACTAGAATACAATGTTTTTCAGTACGAAGTAACAGAGATTTTGAACACAGGGAAAGCATATTAGTCAGTTTCTCTTCTTGTTTCCTTCCAGAATCACAATTTTATACTGCTGCTTCGATAGAATCAAAATGGTACTTTGTGAGATGAGGTTGAGGATTCGCCATGAAATTACCCGACATTCACAGAGTGGGGGAAAACCTCGGAAAAATTCAAAGCAAGTAATCAGTGCAAGTGCGTATCGAACCCACACTAGTGAGCATTTTCGGATTAGCAGACAAACGCGCCTACCGCCTGAACTACGTCCGTGGCTTGCCGCTTCTTACAGTGTCCAAATGCGTCAGGTAGGAATAGAACATATTTGATAATTAAATAATCGCCGAGAATTAATTAATTAATGTACTATTAAGGAAAGAAGCAAAGAACGTTTTTTGAGCTAATTGACATTTAACTGGTGGATATACCGTTTATAAACACATTGGAATACCCAGTAAATTATGTTAATGTTATTTATACATCTGTATGTGAATAACTGCAAGCTTGAATTAACTTTCTATAGTTACGCATGTACTGTACACACATCTGTTTTTGTCGTTCACGTCGAGCAGAACTGAATAATATTATTTTTTTTAATATATTGCAAACCACTCCATGAATTACAATAAACTATTCGAAGTAGGTTTTGTATACATATATATGGACTCCCCCTATGCACAGGAATGGACTCTTTCAATTATAATTTTATCGGATATGACGTAAGCATTTTCAAGGCTGTCTAAGTATAATTTCCGTTCCACAAAATTCTTCCATTTTTTCTATATTAATTTAGGTCGAATATATACATTACATGTCAAAAGTCTAATCTATCTCAAGCGACTCAGAGCGTCTTAGAAATTCCATCATGAAGATGAGACTTGAAAATTTGCTTATTCTATTAGCTTCATCATGCATGGATATCCCAAACAACCTCGACCAACAAAGTTGAAGGCTCTGATTGGATCCTGGAATTACTTCCAAGCATTGGAGTATTAAGTCTACACACTTTTGGAAATACTAGATTGTCCTCATTATTTTTGCTGTAAGATACTCTTTAAAAACAATAATAACAGAAGAAGTCTGATATGAGAAGCTGAAATATTTGAGGAAATTTGCCTCACAGCTCTTCTGTCTGAAGTACTTCTCGCAGGGTCGATCGAGAATTGACCTCCGATCCGTTTGGAGAGAAGCCATCAGTTGGGTTAGCTATGGCGAGTTATTTGTGTTAATCTACAAATTGATTGGACAACCCTTCGTCTTTGCCAGCAGAAGTGGGAGAGGGGATAAATGTAAGGGGTGAAGGGATGTAGTTTGAGACTTTGAGATAGACAGGAATTGAAAGAAGACATGAGGATGAACCGAGTGGAAACGAGATAAAAAAATAAAGTATAGGAAAAAGAGAAGAGCGAGATGGGAATTCATTTTCGTTTAAGAGTTGAGCACGGCTGCCTGATATCGGGAACTGGCTCAACAACTGCCATTTTATGAAACATTTGTCGACGACGCAAAAAGAAGAAACACTCTTAAGAAATGTTATTCGAAAAAGAAAACGAGAATAACTGTAACGAAGATGATGGCAGTGTTGTACACTTCCGCGAAACAAATGAATTCCTACTTTTCTTCCCCCTTACTGCGAATCTATAATCCAGTTATAAATATAAAGCGCCGTACCAAGATGGCGGAGGAGCACAGCGTTACACGTCGGCTCTGATGTAATCGAACAGGATTTCTTTACAACATCCCATATCGTAGCGACGAGTGTTGGGACTTAATATGGAGTCTGAGAAAGGCTTCAAGTCGGCTCTAATTAACAAATACGAGCAAAACAGAGTTCAGACACGGTTCGGCTTCTACGATACCTATAAAGTTGAAATTTATTCCCTTACGAAGACTTCCATTTGGAAGCAAACTTATACTACGCCTTTTACTTCGCAACCCTAAACATACTAATCAATAAACAATGTTATTTGAAGTGGTACATACTTTTTCATTACACAAGTTGCGTTTTACCCACCACCACCACCACCACCACCACCACCACCGCCGCCGCCGCCGCCGCCGCCACAAGTTTTAGGCAGCCACAGGAGTAGCTCAGTCGGCTAAGGCCTTTGCCTGCCGACCCGGACTTGCGCTCGGTCGCAGGTTCGATGCCCACTTGGGTTGATTACTTCCTGATTGGGTTTTTCCGAGCTTTTCCCAACCGTAAGGTGAATGTCAGGTAATCTATGGCGAATCCTCGGTCTCATCTCGCAAAATACCATCTCGCTAATACCAATCCCATCGACGCTAAATAACCGAGTAGTTAATACAACATCATTATATAACCAAGTATAAAAAAAATTAGGCATTCTTGGGTCTGTTCCGCTTTCATAATTTAACTTAAATCTGTTCTTCCTATTATTCAAGTGGTCTTCCAATACAGCTTCTCCCTTGTGATTTAGAATTGTGTACTTTCCCTGACATATTACATACTATTATTAATTCTTCTGATTTGTGTGAACCATCTATGTCTACAGAGTTTTTTTCCGATCTGTGATAACGAACTTGAATGACGTCATGTGCGTCAGGAATCACACCGACAGCTGAATTGTGGCGCGAGGTGACAGACCAATAGTGAGTGATTTCATAATCAGAGTGCACAGTGTATCACAGTAGCAATACCCAAGAAAATCGAGCCTTTTTGCGAGGAGTACACAACAACTCTTTCCGATGCCAAGTACAGTTACGTGAAAATCATAGGAGCCTGCAAAAAACGTGGTTTCGTTATTTCCAAGCCTAATAAGACTGGCAAACCTCGGCTGGGATTAATTCCAGAGTGGAAAAAGCAAGCAAATCAATCCCCCGTCACAAGTCCCCGCACCCCACGAGATGATACAAATTAATTCCTTTCGAGCTTTACGAATCTTATTAAGTAGGCCTACACAGAAGATGCCTTTCTTGGAAACAACGAAACCTCATTTATTGCAGGCTTGTTTTATTTTCACTTAACTGTACTTGACATAGGAAAGTGTCGTAATGTACCCCTCCCAAAAAGGCTCGATTTTCTTGGGAATTTCTGCTGTGATTCGCCGTGCACTCTGACTATGAGATCACTCACTACTGGTCTGTCACCTCGCGCCACAGTTCAGCTGTCGTGTGACTCCTGGTGACTCCTGACGCATATGATGTCATTCAAATTCGTTATCAGAGATCGGAAACAACCCTGTATACATGTTTATAATTTCTATAATATTTGTTATTGCTTATTTCTTTCTGATTTCTTCACTTCATTTACGATCCAAAAATCTGTATTCAGTGACAGGTCTAAGCAGTACCATTTCTGTGGTTTCAATTCTTTTTGCTTGATTGTCCATATAGCATATGATGAGCCATATAGCACAACTGGCAATACCATTTTTTATAAAACTTCAATGTTGTTTCTTTCCTTACTTTCGTCATCAAGGTACAGTATATCTGATTGTACCGACGATTTGCTGATGCTTTTATATCTTATTTTCGATATTGCTATAGGAAGTAACCTATATAAAAAATTGCATCCTAAGTATTGCCTTCATATTCAATAACGTTCGTTTTCTTGGTCGATATTCTAAAAATATATTGTTTTATTATTTCATTTAATATATATATATATAATGCTCTCTGCAATCCGTCTTCATTTTCGGCAAAATTTAATTGATCCGCAAGAGGATCGTACTTAATGTTGACTATCCAATGAAATAGTTAAAACCTACGGCCTTATCGCCTCCTTTATAAGCCCTATACAAATTGAATAAAATGGGCGATAACGGACATCCTTTCTGATACCTTGTTAAGTTTTTCTGTATTCTTCTGCTATCTGTGATCTTGTTTGACACAATGATATCCCTTTTAATTTTTTTAAGAGCAATTCAAATTAATATAGGTCCTAGTAATAGACAAATAACAATTTGACAATATATTGCAAATAATGTGCTAGAATAATTAAGAACTTCTTCTTCTTCTTCTTCTACTGGCATGCAACTCCTGGGTCCATATTCATAGACATTCTTAGCGCGGGCTTCCGGTGGATGATCAGCGAACTAACGTTCTTCGTATTTTTTTATTTTTTTTTTTAATTTAGACCGGCCAGAGGTCGTTTACCAAAGTTATCTTTGTTTTCTGTTTTCGTTTTCATTTTGTTTCCTTTGTTTACTTACACTAATACAAACACAACACCCATGCCCGAGGCGGGACTCGAACCCACAACCCTTCGGACCAAGCGATAGAGACATGCCTTGCCCCTACAGCTTGAGCCATCCGGGCCGGCATAATCGTATTCATAAACCAGTGTTAGCGATATGATATGATATTAATCCTGTACAAGTAATCAGTCGATAGCCGAGGCTAGCTTATCACGCTCGTAGCGCGGGCTAGCGAAATGTCTATGCATAGCACCCTTAAAGTTTAGCTAATGCCTTCTTAACGATGACAGTCCATTACACTCTACTTTCTGCCTTCTTCCTCCATCTTCTATCTCCCATCCTTCGCAGGTCCTCTTCCAAACAGTTAGCAAAATGCATGTTTTAGTACTTTCGACAGATATCCTTTTCCAAATTGAAAGTGATCAAAATCTATCCATATTTCATTGTGTTGTGTTGAGAGTTTTCAGCACTGGCTATTCTGTTTATTTCATATGGCTCCGTTTCAAAATTAGATTACCCGTCTTTTGTATGAAGTTAGTACCGCAACATGTAGACAAATGGGTTAAAATGATGTAACTTTACAATCTGCCCAATAACTGTTAAGTTTCGTTCTATGTCGACTGTTTAATTAACTTAAAATTAAACATTTTTCTCCCCTCATGTGTCTCATATATGACTTTCTGAATTTCCTAGCAAGTTTTAGAGCTGCCTCTGTTTTTGTTACATAAACCTTGCTTATTTGGTTCAACTTGTATTCGCTAATGCATACAAATTGAACCTTACATTGACACGACATGTTCTACTGCATGAAATGTATCCACAAGGGAGACAAGATGGTTCTCTTTCATGATTTATCCATCACATCAATATCAATTCCGATTATTGCCTTGAAAAACCGTCTGGTCGACCTAATTTTGTTTTTATTTCATTGCCACCAATGTTTGACTGGTTGTACGTACAATTCCGAAAGCAGGACGAATACATTTCTGTCACTGCTTGCAAATGGACAACAATGAAAAGCGTAGAAATGCAAACTAAACAAATGAACGATGATGTGTTACGAATAGCTGCCATAGCTACGTCCACAGCGCCACGACACGAAGAAAATACAGGGACGTCATTTTATTTTTACTAACATTTCTAATATTAACCTGGCTATACCTTTGCTACCCCTTCCACGACTGGAGTTCGATGATACTGGCGTAAAATACAAACAAATCACTTTACTTGGTATAGGAGGGAAAAGTAATTCATCCATTTATGTAAACTAGGAAATATCGCGATTTTGAGTTTGATAATTTTCATTAGGTTTTTGTTTAATCAAAATACAGTATAGTATTAACAATATGTGTTTTTACTCATGAACTGAGCTATCCATTCGGACATATTCATTATGTAGTGTATATTATACTGTCTACTGCACATTAGCGTACAATTTAGAGAATGAAGTTAAATTGAAAAATAATCATAATATGAATAGTTAAACACATTTTTGGAAATGATGGCCGTTCATTTCGATACAGACTTCAGTTCTTTTATGCATATTATCGCACTATAGACTATTGTACCTAATTCCAAGTACCAGTTTCGTCCTTCGTACTAGTAACTCATGTGTAAATAATTCTGTACTTAATCTATAAAAGATTACCTGACGTACTGTAAATTCAATCTTCACTTCTGCCTGATCCGAAAAGATAAAATTACTTAGATATGCTATCTACTTTCCATCCAAGTAGTTACGTCGCAGGGTCGTAGAAAGGAAGGAGGTCCTTTTGTTTAAGTTAATTTGAAACAGTTGTATAATATTACGTAGACGCCCAATTCCTAACAGAAATTAATGTTTTCAGAAAAGAGCTAAGGCAGCCCAGCCACTAGCCTTTACAGAGAGGCGAGCAGAAATAGGTGGGGAAAATCGGGATGAAACGTAGGCAAACGGACGACAGTACCTGTACGAAAATATGATTCAATATTGAAAACTCTTTCGTCACTGAAAAACGCGAATATATTTATGGAACGTACTATACTCACTGTCCCGCGCCGTGGCGTCGCGGTCTAAGGCATCCTGCCTATGACTCGCGTTACGGAATGCACGCTGGTTCGAGTCCTCATGGGGGAAGAAATTTTCTCATGAAATTTCGGCCAGTGTATGGGACCGGTGCCCACCCAGCATCGTGATGCACTTGGGGAGCTACGATAGGTAGCGAAATCTGGTTGCGAATGCCAGCTATAACGGCTGGGGGAATCATCGTAGTCACCACATGATACCTCCATTCTGGTTGGATGATCGTCCACCTCTGCTTCGGCATGTGGGCGTGTGGCCAGCAGGTCGGTCTGGTCGGTCTGGTCGGTCTGGGCCCTTCACGGGCTGTAGCGCCACGGATTATTATTATTATTATTATTATTATTATTATTATTATTATTATTATTATTATTACTATACTCACTAACTCAGTACTGGTTAGTATCACAGTAAGGCACTCTGACTGCATACGCGGCCTTGGTTGTGTGTGGAGGTCGATTGGAAGTTTACTAGTAGAAGGGGTGGAAGTGAAGTACATTAAAAAACTCAGGTACAATAAAAATTGAAGTAAAAATAAAGTGATGTCCCTGTACAAATTTACATGACAATCAAGAAGAGACAACTACAGTATACCTATCAATATGATCTCTTGATGTGTTCCAACATTTCTATAAGGTTTTTAATTGGTTATTTTACGACGCTTTATCTATTGTTGTGATTATCTAGCGTCTGTCTATAAAATTAGACAGATTTTCAAAACGACATAGAGTGATTACAGTTAATACCTTTTCACAAATAATCTAAGTCCCACAACTATATCATGTTAAGGTATTCATCGACTCTAGAAATATCAGATTTCTTCAAAATTTAGTAAATAATAATTTTACCTCATCTGGAAGCTCATTTCTTCTAGTTTTCAAAAATATACGTGTAACTTAAACCCATTACATCAATAATTTCATAATTATTTGAGCATTTATAATATATACGCACTATACAGAGGAGTCCTTCCGTTGGAAACTTCTGTTAAGCAAACTTCTAATTTAGAAAGCTAGCTAACTCCGCATACTACAGGAACACCACTCAATACGTTACTGATAAGGCGATCGCTTGGCTCATGCTCGACGTTGATATCAAAATATATATGGTATAGCAGAGGACAGAAATTATTTTCACTTATAGGTTACATGAAAATACAAACTTAAATAAGAATTATTTTATCATTTAAATAATATGTACACAAACAAAATAAGGAGAAGGTTTTTTCGTAACACATACAAATATAAGAGTAAATAATTATACCCATAGTAGTAACTCCTCTAAATAAAATAATTGTTTTAATATTAACGACAAAAAAATTAGTAATTTAGACTGACAATCTTTCATAATACATTTACTCAGATAAAAAATTAATCCATTTTGAATCTTTCGTACACTACTTTTAACACTTGAATATAAATACTTGATTAAATGGCGAACTTACTCGTGTTAATTATGTAAGCGTGTGCGGCTTACAGCTGTTTCGGTGCTACTTGACACCATCCTCAGAGCCTTCTGTCAACGTCGCTCCCTGTTGTGTGGGTGCGTTCGTGTGATGAAGAATTGAGTCAAATAGTGTGTGTGTTCTGAAGTTGATCTGTGTGTTGAGAATTTGATTGGGGTGTGTTTTAGTGTGTCTGTATATTTCATATTGTTCTAGTGTTTTGAGTTTTTGGTTTTTGGGTTGTATGTGTAGGATTTCCATGTCTGTATTTATGTTATTGCATGTGTGGTTAGCATTACATAATTAACACGAGTAAGTTCGCCATTTAATCAAGTATTTATAAAAAATTAAGTTGAAACTTGTGGGAAATCTACTGTGTAGTCCCTCTAACACTTAAAGATAAGTATGTATGTACAGTGTTTGTACTCGCCCTGCTACTTACACCACGTCTTATGTCTACCACTCACTGAGTTCATCGCTCGGCAGTGGTTACATCGTCTAGGTAGGGGCGGGCACAAAAGACCAATAACGTAGAACATAGCACGCACAAACGTACAAAATGATCATTGATTGGCAAATAATTTTTACTCCATTTATGAAAAATAGCAGAGACTGTACTGTACTTTTTATACCTTACGCCATCTTCAGTGTCTGTCTCCGCCTATTTCACATTTTCCGACATTTGTTATCCTTCCGACGCACAAAAATTATACTCCCAATTTGGCAAAAGACTTCATTGAGTTACCAAATTAAAGCTTAAACATGTGGCTATGTTGTAAACTAAAATTATTTACAACCGATTATAATTATTTTATCCCATAAATATACAAATATATGTATCTATTTTTTTCCAAAGTGCTTATATATTGTGCCACATCTTTTGAATGGTTCTAGAAAAATAAATATTTTTGGTATATAACGTTCTCCATGTGCAGGGGATCATTTTCGCGAAAGTAGGTATACACTGGGTCAATTTCTAATGGAGTTAGGTCGGTCCAAAATTTTATTATAATTTTCCAAAAACATTTTTTCTTTGGGCTCCCAAATTCTATTTTCAAGTTTGAAATATATAAATTACTTAGTTTAGTCATAATCCCAAAAATTCCGTCACTGAAGTTTGAAACACATTAAGGGAAAAATGTGGATTTTTGTTCTAAGAGTCGTTGGATACCTTGTTTCAGCGTAGCATAGAAGACATTAAAACAACACTGGAAGAGTTTCGTGTAAATACAGGTATTAAAATTACATTATAGGCATAATAAAGATTTAATATAGGCACGTATTTACATTAAAAAATTCGCAAGTATGAATTCTGACATTTGACTGTACAATTTTTAACCATAATAGTCCAAATTCTGTAAATAGAGAGACAAAAAAGAGCGGGACGGACGTGGAAAATAAATACAGCTTTTCGATACTGCGCAGAGAGGAAAGTAGGCCTAACAAATGGGCTACTTCAGTCTCTTTTTAGTAGCATCCAAATTCCTTTTCGTGTTTTCAGTCTGTGAATGAATTGGGTACTTTTATGCTAAAGTTAATCATAATATTCTGTATTATTTATTTACATTATGAGTATCGTAATGTTTCATATTACAATACGAGATTGATAACCAGTCGAGTATTGTAATATGAAGTTACGAAAAGTATATCCCTCAACGTTTTATTCACTTTGACAAAAAGTAATCATTTTTAATAAAAGTAATTGTAATTGTAGCACGTATGGGCCAATCCAGAAATGCATATAGAGTGTTAGTTGGGAGGCCGGAGGGAAAAAGACCTTTGGGAAGGCCGAGAGGTAGATGAAAGATAATATTGAAATGGATTTGAGGGAGGTGGGATATGATGATAGAGACTTGATTAATCTTGCTCAGGATAGGGACAAATGGCAGGCTTATGTAGGGACGGCAATGAACCTCCGGGTTCCTTAAAAGCCAGTAAGTAAGTAAATAAATAAGCAAGTAAGTAATATTTTTATTAGTTTTGAACCTGTCTTTTGTGGGGAGGTTATTGTATTAACTTATTATTAGTTTCTTCCTGTAAGACGCGATTTGTTTTTGTTTGTTTTATTAGCTTTAACCACGGAAAATTTTGGTTTAGCCTATAACGTAAGAACAACAGTACTAGGAGAAATAAACAAACATTGTTAAATGAGTCCAAATGAGGGTTTAGATATTGAAAATTCTGCAAATTCTGCAATTCAATGTTTACTGCCATCTAAATCCCGTGTAAAAGATATGAAGTGGAATATAAAAATTTGAAGATTTGTGTTCCAAGGAAAATGTAGTAAATATGTCGGAGAAGATAATAGCAGTATCATTACCTAACCAGTTGCGTAATAGAAGTGTCATTACCTAACTAGTTGCGTAATAGAAGTATCATTACCTAACTAGTTACATAATGAATGTGTGTACATTTTTTTGCGATGGAAATGTCCACATTACACAATCAAAGTGGATAAACTAATTAATGCGCTATTCTAAGAGTCTAACATAGCAGCTAAATATTTTTCCATTGGTGGATGCGCATAGTTGAAGTTTCTCCCTTACTCGTTCCAGCATACCTAAGTTTTCCAAATTTAGATGAAAGACAGACTCGAATAAAAATGTAATCATTTATTCACGTAAAGCTAGAGCATATTTTTAAATAGGAAGGACACAAATAATGGCGAAGTGGAAGACGAACTGATACAGATCATAAAAATGATATTTTTTTAGTAATTCCACGGGGATAATTCAGCTATAATTCTCTATACGCGTCCTACATGGGCTATCAATCTTTTTCTTCTCCAGACGGCCGTTTCACTTGCAACTTTTTAAATGGTCAGTAATAATCCGGGTCGCATGATGCGCGCTGCAGTTATGTTTACCGATTACAGAGCAATATTTATTAGCCAACCTCTTCCCACTGGTGTAAATAACTCCTGCAAACTCGAAAATATGTGCGCGGCATATTATCAACCATTGTTGTGTGGCTCGCCAATGTTGCCATTTGTGATAGATATATCATGTCCAATTTATATATTGAGAGACCCGATAAGTTTCGAAATGCATTTGTTATTTTTATTTCTGGCAAATTCCGTCCCTTATGGACATCTCATCACTCTTTCTGTAGAATAACACAGCAGTCGGCATTTGCATAGCTGTCATCAAACAAATGACTCAATATATTCGGATTCAAAAACCTACCCGCTAAGTGCAGATTGTTCGCCATCACATATTCAAATTCAGGCACCGCACCGCGTGGAATTTTGTTAAATATAAAAATATGGCGCATACCTTCCCATTGCGCTAGTAGTTGTTTGTTACGTAACAACTAAAATAGCCACTATATAACTATAAATAGAAGAGCTCTACACGTAAATGAGACGTACAGATGGCAGTGAGGCATAGTTTTCACGATTTTTAAACAACGTTCTGTCAGCTGGACGGTTATTCAGCCTCCGTTGAATTGACGATGGCGAGATGATATCGAGGATTCGCCACGAATTACCCGACATTCGGTTTACTGTTGGCGAAACTTCGGAGAAAAACTCGACCAGTTAATCAGCCCAAGCAGGAAACAAACAAACGTCCTAGCGGAGCACAGAATCATCAGGAAATCGCACTACCTTCTGAGCTACGCCGATGGCTACTGAGCGGAACTGTTTCAAAATCGAACAGAAATAAAAATGATCATAATGATAATACACTGTAAGCTCTAAATGAGTTGTCTCATCGAGGATTATTCCTTTTGGTAGGTCTGTTTCATTCTCATAAAATTTTGACACTAAAAATTGCCTAAGTATGCTTTCATTGTTTCCTCCGATAGGACTGTCATTAACTAGTAATTTCTGAAAATAATCATCAGCCAATATTTTAATTTCTGATTCTGCTTGGTTTTGTATTCTGTTATTTTGTTTCTTCATTTGAATATGTTCAGAATTTTACAAAATTTTTCTTTTTTTGACTGCATCTCTAATATGTATCCTACAGTTTTTTTTTAAATTCTAATCTTTACTGTTTTAATTTTTCTTTCATTTCGTACTTCATGCGTAGGTGTTTGTAGTAGAATAGTAATAGTGGTAGTAATATTACAAATTATTGTAGTATTAGTAGTGGTAATAGTGGTGTTAGTAGCGGCATAGTAGCAGAGTGATGGTAGTATTGGTGGTGGTGGTGGTGGTGGTAGTAGTAATAATGATAATAATAATAATAATAATAATAATAACAATAATAATAATATAGTATAGTATAGTGAGGATCACGTAAATGTAGTTTCTAAAAATCTAATTTGGCCGTCTCTTCAGTGTTGCCAACTAATACCAAATATCACCAAAGAGTGTAAAATCACAATGCTACGTACTGAAATAATAATAATAATAATAATAATAATAATAATAAAGTATTAACAATAACAATGTCTTGCTTATTTACCACATCTCATTTTTATGTTGTGAGGTATTTCATAAAAGGTTCAATAATTTATGATATAGTACATTTTCCTCCTTGACTTCTCGCATATTATGTTGGTAATTAGGATTAGCATGATCTAATACCTATATATAAAATTACGGAAATTCATTGCTTTCTAAACAGTTTACGATTCATGAGACCTAACCTAAAAATATATTTACTTGCTTGCATTTTCATCAGTTTCCTTTACTGCAAACCGAAATTGTTGCTGCCAACATAAGTTAGAAAATAAGTGCCAGTTGTGATAATTGTCAGTAAGTACCCAAAATTCGAAACAAAGTTGGTAAAAGAAAATTCAACCTGAGAGCTAGAAAACCACTATAATCCACTAGAATATATGTAGTAATAGGGGAAGAATGGTTAGGTTTCACCCTTAGAGTATTAAGTAAGGTGATGTGGACTATAGTAGTGGTAATAGTACAAATAGTGGTGGCAGCATTATAGCAGCAGTGGTTGTAGTACACTGCTCCGTCGATTTAGTAGAATGCGTTTGAATCTAAAGAAAGCAGCGATATTGTGCAACGTGGTCTATTATTGTGAGTGCATCCGTCCCCACATACCGGTAAGGCATCACGTCACAAACATACTTGAGTATTTCTGACGAAGTAAGTGATAGTCAATGCTTTGTAAATGGCGCAAATATTAAAGATATTACTGGAGAGCTAAGGTAATATTTATTTATTTTCGTGTTTACTTATTTATTAACTTAATAACTTAGCCTACTTACCGACTTATTTACTCATTTATTTATTTACTTAATTTATTTATTTATTTACTTATTTATCTACTCTCCTAAGGCCACTAGCAGGATTTAGACTACAGGACCATAAGAGAAATGAAGATATACCTACGTCACGAACTGAATATTGAGAGTAAACCAACTATAATTGAAAAATATAGAAATAATTGATACGACCATGTAGCAAGAATTCCCAATGCGCAAAACCTTTTAGAACATGGTGTTACAGACCCACATGAGAAAGACGAGTGGGAAGACCAAAGAGACGTTGGAGAGACCAGTTTGACGGATAAAATTCTGGAGGAGGAACTGACCATCGGCCTAGACCTTGAAGTTATTGATGATGATGATGATGATGATGATGATGATAATGATAATGATAATGATAATGATGATGACACTAATGACTTATTTAATCAGTTTTTTTATTTATTTACAGTATGATACGTCGAATACATTAACGTTGTACCAGATACACTTTTTGTAATGAATGAACAGCTCTTAAATACCCACTCCTGTTGCCTAATCACTCTATGTTGTTTTGAAAATCTGTCTAATTTTATAGACAGACGCTAGATAACAACAGCAGTTGAAAAAGCGCTGCAAAATAAGCAATTAAGAACATTATAGAAATGTTGGAACACTTCAATTGATCATACCTATTGATAGGTATACTGTAGTTGTCTCTTCTTGATTGTCAAGTAAATTTGTACCTTCTTCTTGTCGTGACGCTATGGACGTAGCAATGGCAGTTATTCGTAACACATTATCGTTTATTTGTTCAGTTTGCCTTTCTACGCTCATATATGCGCTTCTCTCAAAATGTCTTCGGAAATATATATTTATTTATTATTTTGCTAATAATTATAACATAACATATATTATATATAGAAAAAACTTTAGCTCGCCCCTGAAAGAGGAGAACTCGTGCTCAAGGGCGGATTCCTGAATTGAAATTGATAAGTATACAATACAATTTGTCTTATGTCTACTATGCAATTATAGTATATAAATTTAAATGTACAATTTTTCAATTCTTATAAAATCCATACATAACTTTTTAAATTTAATACTAGAACTATTTGAATTGACAAGATTAGGATATTTAAATATAAATTTGTTATATATTCTTGGGCCTAAATTACTACTATGATTAAATACTGTAACAGTGTTGCATTTTGGTTCAAACAATCTTAAAGAATTCATACCTTTTGTTTCATAATTATGGGAATACAATTCAAAATTATTTCGATTTTTATGTATGAATTTGATTAATACAATGTAATAAATTTGTCTTACATTAAGTACATTAAAGTCTAAAAACAAATTTTGAGATGGAAAATCAATAGGTTTATGAAGACATATTATAATTATTTTCTTCTGTAATAAATAAAGTGGATTCAATTGGATTTAATTGAGCTACCCCATCCTATAATTCCATACATAATTACCGATTGAAATAAAGTTAAATATATTGTGCGTAATAAACTTATTGACAAGTAATTCCTCAATAAAACAAAATAATATACTATTTTACGTAATTTATTACAAAGGTAATTAATGTGTTGGTTCCATTTTAAATGATTATCGAAAATTATGCCTAAATACTTAACTTCAGAGGACTCTTTAATAATCGGACATTTACACTGTATAAGACAACAATCGGAATTGTGTAATTTAATACTTAATATAGATGTAGGAGGTTTGTTACATTTTCAGATAATGAGAATGGAATAATTATGGTTTCAGTTTCGTTGATAGAAAGGTAATTTATGTCAAACCATTTTTTTATTAATTTAAGTCCATTATTTGAATTATTCTATGCATCATACCAAGTTTTTCCAAAAAAAAGTAAAAGTGTGTCATCTGCATAAGAATAGTGAACACCATTGTATTCTTGTAAGTCAATTTTTAATAAGTATTGATATATATATATATATATATATATATATATATATATATATATATATTAAAATAGAATAGGGCCTAGAACTGTGACTTGGGGAACACCTATATTAATAATTGAAGGTTTACTTGAATAATTGTTAATTTTCGTTATTTGAATTCTGTCGTTAAGATACGATTTTATTAAGTTTAAAGCATTACCTTTGATTCCTAAGAAGTCTAATTTCTCAATTAAGATATCATGTTTCACTCTGTCAAATGCTTCTCTTATGTCCAGTAAAATACCAATACATTTGTTACCTTGATCAAATTCTCCGTAAGGGGCGGTAATTCCTCGTGAATCACCCTGTATAACACAGTATATTAATACTAAGATATCTGAGCTTGTTTGTTTTCTGTGAGACAGATAAATTACGGAAGCATTCACAAAATAACAATGAATAAGAAATACATTCTTTCATAAAATAATCAATATAATGTGCATATCATTAGTAACACTTACACTGAAGGCGAAAGTAAGGACGTCTTCGGCTTGCCCTAGTTGTTGGCCGGCGTCTTGCGCTAGTTGTTGCGAGCAATTAGCCGGCCGTATGTGCAGAACGCATGTGCGACTTGGGAATTAACTGGAATCAGAGCGGGGATTCTTGATTGTGTGTTATGGCGTCCCTCGCCGTAAATAAATTCACTCGAGTTCGCTGAGCATTCTGCGGCCATTTTGCGGCGGTTCCCTCTCTCTCCCCTCCACACACTCACGCATTGTGCCCGTCAACTTTTATTTCTAATTCCAGAGTAAACTTTAAAGCTCTCATAAACCGGAGGTTTACTACTTAAACGGCGCCCGTTTCTAAGACATAGACGAGACTCGCACCCGGGGCCGCGGGCAACATCAAAGATCCGGTTGGCGTCACCAAGGCAGCTTCCAAGAAATTCAAACAACTGAAGAAAAATGTAAACCTCTGAATTCTGCTGCCAGGAGAAGTGATTGTAACACCGTACTTACCCATGCTGGCGGCCGGGTAGCTCAGTTGGTAGAGCAGCTGGCTCCCAGGTGGTAACAGGATTTTTTCTCGTTGCCAAACTTTCAGAACGGCCCCGAGGTTCACTCAGCCTCCTATAAAATTGAGTACCGGGTCTTTCCCGGGGTAAAAGGCGGTCAGAGCGTGGCGCCGACCACACCACCTCATTCTAGTGCCGAGGTCATGGAAAGCATGGGGCTCTACCTCCATGCCCCCCAAGTGCCTTCATGGCATGTTACGGGGATACCTTTACCTTTTACCTTTTTACTTACCCATGCTAGAGGCAACAAAAATGAATAACATGCAGTTACATATCATTGGGGATCTGGGGCGTACGCAAGGGAGGTTACCGGATTTGAATCTCCCTCCGTTGAACTCTTTGAAAAAAATTGCATATTTACAGGGTTGCTTCCGATCTCTGATAACGAATTTGAATGACGTCATGTGCGTCAGGAATCACACCGACAGCTGAATTGCGGCGAGAGGTGACAGACCAGTAGTCAGTGATTTCATAATCAGAGTGCACGAAGTATCACAGTAGCAATGCCCAAGAAAATCGAGTCTTTTTTGGAGGGATACATAACAACTCTTTCCGATCCCAAGTATGCAGTTCTGTATTCGCCCATAGGTGATACATGTCCCGCCCATCTCAAACATCTGGATTTGATGTTCCTAATTGTCAGGTGAAAAATAAAATGCGCGCAATTATGCGTTGTGTAACTTTCTCCATTCTCTTAGCCCCAAATATTTTCCTAAGTACCTTATTCTCAAACACCCTTAACCTCTGTTTCTCAAAGTGAGAGTATAAGTTTCACAATAACACAGAAGAACCGGTAATATAACTGTTTTATAAATTCTAACTTTAAGATTTTTTGACAGCAGACTGGATGACAAAAGCTTCTCAACCGAATAATAGCAGATATTTCCCATATTTATTCTGCGTTTAATTTCCTGTCGAGTATCAAGCGATTAACACACATTTTCAAAAAAATATTTCCTCAACTTCACTCCTTGTTCCATATGAAAGAATTTCTACCACTTAGTCTAAAAAAGAATCTTATTCAGACGCTTGTAATGCCCCATTTTGATTATTGCGATTCCTTGCTAACTAATGTAAGTTCACTCTTAGCTGAGAGATTACAACGTGTTCATAATGTGTGCATACGATTCATCTGCAATACTCGTAAATTTGACCATATAACACCTTCCCTCCAGTCACTTTCATGGGTGAGTCTGAAGGAACGAAGAACAATACATTCACTGTCTCTTCTGTTTAGAATCATGCATACTTCTACTCCGAATTATCTGTTATCGCGCTTTCAATTTCTTACAACTCTTCGAAACCGACATCAAGCACTTCTTTCTATCCCTCATCACAGAACGTCTTTATACTAATCTTCCTATACTGTAGAAATACCTCGCCTCTGGAATTCGTTACCTAATGACGTCAGTAACAGCCGGACTTTATCACAATTCAAAATTAAATTGGAAAATTTTGTCTTAGTTAATGTTTTTAGATATTGCTAGAAGTATTGTTTTTTTTTCTTTTTTAATCTAGATTAAAATTCCAAGTCTCTTGTTTGTTAGTTAATTAGTTAGGATACAATTAATTATCATACTTAATCACTCATTTAAAGTTTGTGTGACTGCAACCTGTGTATATTTTTGTGTGGCTTTACTTTGTTTATAGTGTTTTTTACTCTCTCTCTTTATTTCTTGTGTAGCTTTATTTTGTATATAGTGTATTTTTTTTTCTATTATTGTATTTGTATTCCTGGTGTTGTGGAAGAGAAGGCGTGATGGCCTTAGCTACACCAGAATAAATAAATAAATAAATAAATAAATAAATAAATAAATATATATATATATGTTACTGTTGCTCCAAGATATTTGAATTGTTCTACAACTTCAAAGGATAAATTTCAAATTTTTATATTTCCACTTCCATGTAATAATAATAATAATAATAATAATAATAATAATAATAATAATAATAATAATAATAAAACGATAGATAAGAAGTGGTACCTCGAGTCTGTAAATTTGCAGACAATGAAAATAACGATGGTGATAATGAAGCAGCTGATTATAATCATATTAATGCAGTAGTAGCAACTACAGTTCACAGCCTAGTTATCCATTTCTTTCCGCCCAGGAACTTGCCGGGACAGGAGAAATTGTGTAGTTTCTATTATGATGTCTGTGTTTGACACTCTGAACATATGGTGACATATGGTGTTGCAAAGATGACACCGTGAATGTATCCATCTGAACCGACACGCGCGTCTGTTGCCCGCGGTCCCCCGCTTACGAACTCGATTTGCATAAGAAAGCCGGGCCACCGACGTCATTAATCACGCGCGCACGCCAGGCGACTCGGGCCGGGGCCCTATTTAAAACGCGACGGCAACGCCATCTGAACGTGCAACTTGATATTCAGCTGTTTAAGGGAGATTAATGTAACGAGTTTGGCAGATTAGAATCCAGCGTCTCATTCCAATCGCATCCAAGGCGAGCACCGACATGAATTCATGATACATTACGTGGTTCAATGGCGAGTTGGTGAATCAGCGAATTAAGGAATACCTACATGAATCAATAGTTCAGGCTGCGAATGAGTCAGAGAGTGTATCAAAGTAGCAATGGGTAAGTGAATGTACCAAGCAATGGATGAATCAGTGAGTGAATAAATAAATGAGTGAATGAATGAATGTATGAATGTATGAGTGAATGAATGGGTTAATGAATGATAGAATAAATTGATGACTGAATGAATGAGTGAGTGAATAAATGAGTGAATAAATAAATTAATGAATGAAAGAATTGATGACTGAATGAATAAGTGAATGAATAAATTAATGGATGAATGAATAGATGGTGAGTGAATGAATGAATAAATAAAGTAATGGATTAATGAATGAATGGTGAGTGAGTGAGTGAATGAATGAATGTATGAGTGAATGAATGAATGTATGAGTGAATTAATGAATGGATTAATGAATGATTACATAAATTGATGACTGAATGAATGTGAGTGACTAAATAAGTGAATACATAAATTAATGGATTAATGAATGAATGGTGAGTGAGTGAATAAATAAATTAATGGATTAATGAATGAATGGTGAGTGAGTGAATAAATAAATGAGTGAATGAATGAATGTATGAGTGAATGAATGAATGGGTTAATGAATGATTGAATAAATTGTTGACTGAAATGAATAAGTGAGTGACTAAATGAGTGAATAAATAAATTAATGGATTAATGAATGGATGGTGAGCGAGTGAGTGAATAAATAAATTAATGGATTGATGAGTGAATGGTGAGTGAGTGAATAAATGAATGAATGAATTTTATGAGTGAATGAATGGGTTAATGAATGATTGAATAAATTGATGACTGAATAAATAAGTGAGTGACTAAATGAGTGAATAAATAAATTAATGGATTAATGAATGAATGATGAGTGAATGAGTGAATAAATAAATGAATGAATGAATGATGAGTGAGTGACTAAATGAGTGAATAAATAAATTAATGGATTAATGAATGAATGGTGAGTGAGTGAATAAATAAATTATTGGATTAATGAATGAATGAATGATGAGTGAGTGACTAAATGAGTGAATAAATAAATTAATGGATTAATGAATGAATGGTGAGTGAGTGAGTGAATGAATGAATGAATGAATGAATGAATGAATGGTGAGTGACTGAATAAATAAATTAATGGATTAATGAATGATTGAATGAATTGATGACTGAATGAATAAGAGTGTGACTAAATGAATGAATAAATACATTAATGGATTAATGAATGATTGATGAGTGATTAAATGAGTGAATAAATAATGGATTAATTAATATTTGAATGAATTGATGACAGAATGAATGAGTAACTAAATGAGTGAATAAATAAATTAATGGATTAATGAATGAATGGTGAGTGAGTGAGTGGATTTATTAATAAATGAATGAAATGAATGGATGGGTGGTTGAGTGGATGGATGAATGAATGGATGGATTGATTAATGAATGAATGACTGGATAGATGGACGGACAGACGAAGTAGAGAAATAAGTGAATGTAATTGGATTAATGAAAGCAGATGGGTAAATATTGATGAGTGAGATAATGTGGACTACTGAGTTAATTTTGGTGAACAGAGGAGCGAATAAATCAACGGGCGAATGTCTACTTGAGTTTGTCAGTGGCTTAATGAATGAAACAAAATGGCTCAGTGAGAATATGAATGAGTGAATGGTTCAGAAAAACGACAAATCAACGAACTGAGTCAGTAAACGAGTCAGCGAACAAATCAGTCAATATGCTTCGATGCGTAGATCATGAATAAATGAGTCATTTCTGAATATGTATTAGATTAATAGTAAAACATCAAATAATTTGAATTCTGATTTTACTTTATTCTAAGATAGTAATAAATTCAAGTTGAATCATTCCGCAGCAATAGAGAAATAATTCCTGTAAAAGAATCTAAACAGACTTTTACGAGAATAGCAGTGCTAAAAGAGATGAGGAAGTTGTACTGCATATTGGTCAGCAACCATACGCGAGAATTCTGAAGTCGTTGCGAGGTAAGGCGAAACCTGCGCATTTGAGCTAGGAAACTTTGGAGTTTCGGGATGTGACGTGGGGACCCTTGCGAGTTATCCGCCCAAATTCCGGGGCGTGACGTAGGGACCTGCATTGCAGACATCGTCCCACCCCTTAAGATCGGGTTTGGCAAACGCATATCATATTAGGGGGAAATGCAATACTCGGGCGCTCATATTTCAGGCCATTATTATTGGCTATCATAAGAGGGATCATATTTGGTCTTCCTTTTATATTCCATTTCTCTCTCGCTGTTTGTACGGCAAGGGAAAAAGGAAGGAGAGAGGATAAAGCCCTAGACACGGCGGAGACTTCAACAGGTTTTATACCCGAGACGGAGATCCCGCGTGGGGCTTTCCGAGACGCAAACACGGATACACCATCTTGTTCTTGCTGCTTCACTTCAAATCTTAGTAGCGCAGAGCACGGTTCAGGTGCACTGCAGACCCGATATTGTTTCATTTCACGTGTCAAGAAGGGTAAAACTTATTAATAACTGAAGTTAAATGTAGTGTAACTGTATTTTTCATACATTTGCCGTAAATTAAATATCCCGAATATCCTACATTCTCGGTTCCTTCCTTAGATAGTCGGTCGGAAGAAAAGTAGAGGAAAAGTAGATAAAAGGATGAATGTATCGACGGAAAAATGGATGGGAAGTGAGACAGACACAAACAGACTTACTGTATGAACTATCTTTAGTATGTAGGCTGACCCACACAGAGACATAGACAGAAAGAACAGATACTGTATATAGATAGGCCTATAGGGAATATACATGCATACACAATTACACATTTACATACTGTCCTCCAGCTTGGGGGTTGGGTGAAGGACTAACAACCCATCACCGTACAACTTGTTACGAAACCTTACAATAAGCAATATTATACTAAATGTAAATATAAAAATTGGAGATTTATCTTTCGAAGAGGTGGAAAAATTTAAATATCTTGGAGCAACAGTAACTAATATAAATTATACTCGGGAGGAAATTAAACGCAGAATAAATATGGGAAATGGCTCTTTTACACGGTTAAGAAGCTTTTGTCATCTAGTCTTCTGTCAAAAAATCTGAAAGTTAGAATTTACAAAGCAGTTATATTACCGGTTGTTATGTATGGTTGTGAAACTTGGACTCTCACTTTGAGAGAGGAACAGAGATTAAGGGTGTTTGAGAATAAGGTTCTTATGAAAATATTTGGGGCTAAGAGGGATGAAGTTACAGGAGAAAGGAGAAAATTACACAATGCAGAACTGTATGCATTGTATTCTTCACCTGACATAATTAGGAACATTAAATCCAGACGTTTGAACTGAGCAGGGCATGTAGCACGTATGGGCGAATCCAGAAATTCATAGAAAGTGTTAGTTGGGAGACCGGAGGGAAAAAGACCTTTGGGGAGGCCGAGACGTAGACGGGAAGATAATATTAAAATGGATTTGAGAGAGGTGGGATATGATGATAGAGACTGGATTAATCTTGCTCAGGTTAGGGATCAATGGTGGGCTTATGTGAGGGCGGCAATGAACTTCCGGGTTCCTTAAAAGCCAGTAAGTATTATTATTATTATTATTATTATTATTATGAGGCCTATTATTATTATTATTATTATTATTATTATTATTATTATTATTATTATTATTATTATTATTATTATATCGGTAATAAAATATAGCCAGTTTGGATTTGTAATCTAAGAATGTTTTGCTAGTCATCATTTTAAGCGACAAGTCTAGATTTGCAACTTCTGTTTATTTAATGTAAACAGGAACGAAGAATTTATTTGTAACATGTTGAAGTCTCTCTCATTTTCAATTAGTTTATTTTCAACAGTACTCTCATGCGCGAACAATTAACCCCGCGTCAGAAACGAACGTTCATGTAGCACTTTCATTTATTCTTTCTTTCTTTCATTTTTTTTTTTTTTTTTTTGCTTGCTTTAAAAGTGTGTGTTTATTTATTTCTGTCCTGTTATTTTAAAAATGTATTAATTTCTATTGGTTTTATTTATGTGTTCATCACTTATTTATTTTTATTATTCGGGGAGCGGTATTCCAAAATTTGTAATCCCCATTCATTCTTCCTTGTAACATGTGATTACAATAAATCACTGAAGAGATCTGAGGTTTTATGAAACAAACAGTAGGCTAAGGATAAACCGCGGGGAAGCGTTCGACATCTTTAACTTCCAGTACACGAGGGCGATTATGCTATTAAAAATGTTCATGATCTTCAGTTTCTTCAGACAAATTTCAGAATTGCCTATAAAATTAATTCATCACGACCATCGCGCCGCACCGATAGGCGAACAGCTAAACAGTCCGGTTTTTACGCTGGTATGACTTTGTCAGGACAGATTTACTTAGGGTACTTCTATCATTCTATCATTTATTCAATCACAATTATTATCAATAGTAATCTCAGACCTCGAGTAACATTTATTAGGACTCTTTCGTGAATAAAATAAATGTGAAAATAATATACCCCTAAAATTCGCTCACAAAATGTTAATAATTGTATATTTATGAATATACATTACTGTAATAAAGAAATGGGATGTTATTCAGTAATATAAATTGCGAAAACGAAATACGGGTTTAACAATATTAATTAGTGTACATGTACTGCGTTTTTCTCTTGTTATTAGAACAGAAAAACATTTTCATTATCTGTTGAAATCATAATTTAATTTAAGCATTTTATAATATAATTAAACATAACCTGATTAATACATTAAATTACACGAACAATTGCAGAAAACGCAGTTATCATATCTGAATGAAGGAATGTAATTTTTTTTCTAAAATATGCATGGAATTAGAAGATAAAGATGTAGATGTGGAAGTAGGATTTCGCACTTTATTTAGTACTTCATCGTTACATTAATAGATTCAAGCTAATCGATTTATAGGGGAACAATTGGCGTCATTGACTAAACAAAATAGCGACCATGCGATAAATTGATTGTGATAAAACGAGTTGTAAAAATTATCGCGATGTATCACTGTGATTGGTTGGAATTCAAAATTTCATTACACTTCACTGATCGAAAATGGAATGACGTCATATAAACGAAATAGTCAATGTAATAAGACAGATGGACAGAACCGAGATATCACCATGGATGTGATGATCAAAGGTAGATGCAACACTTATCCCTGAGAAGTACGGATGGTTTAAAGTTTAAATCAATTGGTCTGGGAGGAAGTCTCATATGCACGCTCACATGAAATATTCTTCCGAAATTTCTGCCTCTTTTACGAGATAAATCAACTTATCTCCGTTAAATAAAACATAATTATAAAAAGATAAAGTATGTTACTGAACGTGAGCTCGCAGGAGTCTTGATTCTAATACGAAATCGGTAAGAATTGAGCTCTCTTTAAGTCTCGGCTTCTAGTTCCAGTGACTAATAATTTCGCTACACGATCAAGACGCGGTCAGATGCTGCAACTGAGGAAGCTATATTCCGTGTACTACAGCATACATGTTATGGGAGATTACATACATATCTCGAACTTTATCTGAAAAATATCGAAGTATATTCAGTGGCACGATATAATACGAAATGGGGCAAATAGTAAAAAGCGTTGGAGTTCACTAGATATTACATAATTCCCGATACCCCAAGCAAGATACGAGATCGTGCACACCTTTTGCATTTTTCTTTTAGCCAACTTTCCGTATTTTATTTTTTGTCGCTTTTGAAAGACAACTCCACCTTCTTATGAGTGCGCATTAAAGCGCATCAAGTGAATCATCTTCACAAAGAGCTTAAGAGGTAAATCCAATTAAGAGTGCATCAATGCAGAAACGAAGCGGCGACGTCCTGTAGGAGTGCTCAGAGATTCATCAGAGAAATTTCCTTCTATAGGATTGGTTGCAGTCTTACACATGGCAAGTCCATTATGAATATTAGTACTCTGTGTAACTACATCGGTTATTCTACGAGATAGAGACATTGTTGAAAAGGTAGAAAAAGAAAAAACGTGGAGCATTCTGAGAAAATCTGATTCAGGATCCCAGCGATGGTTTCAGCTTGTAATGCAGGCGGATCGGATTCGAATCCCAGTCACCCTGATTTTTTTTTGTCTATTAAAATTAAAAGTAACACTTGTGGAGGATCAGGTCTCAGTACGGGTTTTTTTTTTCGGAATTTTCCTGTTTCTCCACATCATTCCGATCGATTTCTATTCCAATAACACTTCATAGCATTACCCGATAGCCGACACACGATACGTGGAGAAGACTCTTCCAGAGACAAGCGGGGAAAGACTACTTCACAAATTTTATACAGTGGAGTCCCTCCGTTGGAATATCCTGTTATGGAAACTTATAATTTGTAAAGTTAGCAGATTCCGCCCACTACAGAAACACCACTCAATACGTTACTGATAAGATGAACACTTTGCTTATGTTCGACGTTGACATCGAAGGATACAGTAAAGAAGAAGAAAGAAATTCATTTTCATTTATACATGAAAATACAAACAAATAAGAATTATTTTAGCACCTAAACATAAGTATAGGTACACATAAAAATATGAGAAGATTTTTAATAACACATACACATATAAGAGTAAATAATTACAGTGGTAATTCCTCAAAATAAAATAATTGTTTTAATATTACTTACTTACAAATGGCTTTTAAGGAACCTGCAGGTTCATTTCCGCCCTTACACAAGCCCGCCATCTGTTCCTATCCTGTGCAAGACTAATCCAGTCTCTATCATCATATGCCACCTCCCTCAAATCCATTTTATATTATCCTCCCATCTACGTCTCGGCCTCCCCAAAGGTCTTCCATACGTTCTCCCAACTAACACTCTATATGCATTTCTGGATTCGCCCATACGTGCTACATGCCCTGCCCAACTCAGACGTCTGGATTTAATGTTCCTAATTATGTCAGGTTAAGAATACAATGCATGCAGTTCTGCGTTGTGTAACGTCCTCCATTCTCCTGTAACTTCATCACTCTTAGCCCTAAATATTTTCCTAAGAACCTTATTCTCAAACACCCTTAATCTCTGTTCCTCTCTCAAAGTGACAGTCCAAGTTTCACAACCATACAGAACAACCGGTAATATAACTGTTTTATAAATTCTAACTTTCAGATTTTTTGACAGCTGACTAGATGACAAAAGCTTCTCAACCGAATAATAACAGGCACTTCCCATATTTATTCTGCGTTTAATTTCCTCCCGAGTGTCATTTATATTTGTTACTGTTGCTCCAAGATATTTGAATTTTTCCACCTCTTTGAAAGAAAAATCTCCAATTTTTATATTTCCATTTCGTACAATATTCAGGTCACGAGACATAACCATATACTTCCTATTTTCGGGGTTTACTTCCACACCTACAGCTTGTTTTCCCTAATCGTTGAGGATTTTCTCCTAACATATTCACGTCATCCGCATAGACAAGCAGCTGATGTAACCCGTTCAATTCTAAACCGTCTGTGTTATCCTGAACTTTCCTAATGGCATATTCTGGAGCAAAGTTAAAAAGTAAAGGTGATAGTGCATCTCCTTACTTTAGCCAGCAGTGAATTGGAAAATCTTCAGATAGAAGCTAGCCTATAAGGACTCAATTGTTTTAATATTAACGACAATTTTAAGTCATTTAGACTGATACCCATTCATAATATAATTTACTCAGACAAAAATAAGTTGAAACTTGTAGGAAATCTGCTGCGTGGTCCCTCCAACACTTAAAGACAAGTACTTCATCCTCAGTAATACATAACATTAAAACAGTATATAGTGTTTGTACTCACACGGTTGCTTACACCACGTCCTCTGTCTACGAGTCACTGAGTTCATTATTCGTCAGTGTTTACATCGCCTAGGTAGTGGCGGGCACATAGTACGTAGAAATGTATTAAATGACCTCTGATTGGCTAATAGTTTTTACCCTCAGTTATGAACAACAAAGGGACTCCTTTGTATCAGGATAGGCCTACGTGAATTTTAGACGAATTTATTCACCAAATCGTGATAAATGTGTATACTTGCACTTGTGAAGGTCCTTAAGCGGTGGATCGCCAGAGCAACACCTGTGTGACGCGGGTGGCCTACACGCGCCCCGAAGACGGACGCTACTCATTAGCGCGAAATGATGGCGGCCGCTGGACCGAGTCCAGCCAGAGCAGACTATGATTTAGTGGCGGTGGTCAGCTAACGCGAGCGGGCGTCCCAACCTCAAAAGTTGCGGCCTGGTTGGAACTTGTTTGTATTCCTATAATCTACTCCATGCGGAATTGCACAACCCTGCATCAAAGTGTTCTCCAATATTAATACGTCCGATTGCTCTGATGGCTTTGATGATAGGCAGTTTCAATTACCAACATAAATTTTTATCATCATCATCATCATCATCATCATCATCTTCATCATTAAAATAATCAACTTCAAGACACGTACCTTTGACACATTCCGTCCCTATTACATAGACCTATGATAGGAATTTACTGATCGAAGGAACACAGTGTTCACAATGGCTATGAAGCACAGCACTGTCGTTGCGTGGAAACTACGACCGTGGATTCGAACTCGTCTAGGGCAATGGTATTCAATCTATGGTATGCGTATCCCCAGGGGTACGCGGGGTTGTCTCAAGGGGTACGCATCCCACTGATTAGTTATGCAAAAATGCTGACATATTTATTTCATTAGGCTATGCTTGTTGATAATTATTGAAGTTTACATATTTTATTTTAAAATATCAACTCTTGTTCCCCCTGGTTTTTTTAGTAGGTTATTTTACGACGCTTTATCAACAGCTTAGGTTATTTAGCGTCTGAATGAGATGAAGGTGATAATGCCGGTGAAATGAGTCCGGGGTCCAGCACCGAAAGTTACCCAGCATTTGCTCATATTGGGTTGAGGGAAAACCCCGGAAAAAACCTCAACCAGGTAACTTGCCCCGACCGGGAATCGAACCCGGGCCACGTGCTAACCGTTACTCCACAGGTGTGGACTCCTGGTTTTAATAGAATTTTACATAATAATTACCATTATTATGACATCAATAATTGAACAGCGCGCAGAAGAAGTTTGTAACCCTCATTTCTCTTAAGTTGACCTTTTCCTGAATAATGGTTGTTAATGATGCCCTACTGTATGTGTAATGCTTGTACTCATATTAAAATCAGCACATGTCTGATAGTCAACCTTGCTCTAAAAAAATTAAAAGTATGTACAGTACAATGTATTTTCCCTCCATTTTTTAAGAATTTCATATTTGCTGGTTACAACCTTATTCTGAGCGGCTATTCAATTACTGTAGGTGTTTGTTTGTTTATTTATTTGTTTATTTATTTATTTATCTATTTATCTATTTATCTATTTATTTATTTATTTATTTATTGTGCTGTACAACAGCCAGAAGCCAATAACATTTCAGCACTAAGCATAATTACAATATGACGAAATTGATAATGACAAAATAATAAAAAAAAGCGCATAAAAATAATTACACATAAATACTCGTACAATTACAATTAATGACAATAATGGCGATGAATGGACAAATAATGGATGACTTTAAAATACATAATCAAAATCACTATGAGAATAATAGTGATGATACAATGATAATTAAGGATAGGCCTAATGCCTAAAAGAATACATAAATGATAAATCATTGCCAAGAGCAAACTAAGTTTATACTTTGAAGGGATCGAATTCGCAGCCATGCATATTGACATTTTTAATGCATCTGGAGACTGGCGAAAGAAAAGTTTGTGGTGTCCCATATCTTTCATGGGAATACGTAAGGTAATATTGTTTAAGAAAGAGTCACAGGACATATCTTAATAAAGAAACTCACTTGGCTTTTATTGATTACGAAAAAGCTTTTGACCGTGTTGACAGAAATAAGCTCTTTCAAATTTTGACAGATGATTCAGTTCCAAACGCAATTATAAGAACAATTTACGAATTATATAACCACAATATTATCAAAATTATTATCGGATCAGAACATACCGAATGGGAACCGATAAACTGCGGAGTTCGTCAAGGATGCCCCCTCTCACCACTTTTATTCAATATATACATCAACTCCATCATCAGACATTGGCGACTAACAATTCATGGAAACATCCCGCTCTTCCGAAATTGTACTCCAGATATATTATTATATGCAGATGATCAGGTTCTTTTTGCTACAAATGAAGACGAGCTGCAATACTCAATATTTCATTTGAATACAATACCACAAAATTTCAATATGAAAATTTCCCCAAACAAAACAAAAATTATGGCGTTCCAAGGTAAACAGCCAGTTAGGAGTAAAATTTGCAATGGATCCCATACGTTAGAACAGGTAAACTCATTTAAATATTTAGGTTATAATTTGACATATCTACCTGTTACTGATATATCTGAAAATATTCAACATTTTAATGGAGCCTTAAGAACCATCAACCAGGTTTTCACAACCACGAAAACCCAAAAACATACCAGGTTAAAAGCATATAAAGTTCTAGCAAAACCTGTCCTCATGTATGGTAGTGAGGCCGGAACTGTCCGAAACTCAGACGCTCAACGCCTAACAACTGCGGAAATGAGATTTCTAAGGACTGCCGGCTACAGCTTGCTTGACCACAAATGGAATGAACTAATTACAAAGGAATTGGAAATTACACCTATTTATGAACATCATAACCACTATAGACAAAAATGGCTTAACCATGTCAATAGGATTGACCGTTCCAGACTCCCAAGACAAATTCTCCGGTATATACCACATGGAAGATGATCTTTGTGACGCCCACTGAAAAGATGGACGGAGACCGTAACAGGCCACTAGGCCTAATACCTGCAAGGACAATGATGATGATGATGATGATTATTATTATTATTGTTACTATTATTATTATTATTATTACTATTATTATTATTATTATTATTATTATATTTGTGCAACTACTAGAGGGTCACGGATCCACGGTTGAGGATCACTAGTCTAGATCGTGACGTGGTCCCTGTGTAGCAAGAATTTTCAAATATTTTCGACATGATAAAAAGCATCATTACTTCAACCACAGTTATCTTAAGTTATTGTTACAGAATTAATAATTCAAGCGTCCCTTTCCATCCTCCCAGGTTACTTTTCCGTCGTAGACTCTGTCAGCGTTACTCTGTCTACGAGGAGATGGATCTACATTGTACGAGAAAGATAATAAAATGATGACAATGGAGAAATGTCAACATGATGGCAAGAGAACCCCGCCTCCACTTTTTGTTAATCACAAATTCCACTTGGACTCCATATGAATATTTTATTCTCGATCTTCTTTATCATCATTTTTGTACGTATTTCTTCTATAACTGGATTGGTTCTCTTTGCTAGTGGTGTCTCATCCCGTGTCCATTCCATGCAAGTTTCATCTCTTGCAACAACAAAAGATCTTGAAAAATTATGAGTAGTGTGTGATATGAGAGAGCTTTTATGAACTGTGGTGCTGTTTCAGTTGCAAGCTGCACGTGACATGTGACCCGTGGCGTCAAGGCAGCTGAAGTCTCTTCTGCGATTACTTTCCATGTGACAGCGACATTTGCGATAACAAAGAAAACCGCAGCAAGAGATTGCGTTGTTCAAAACACCGACGCAGTTCAAAGAGAATTAACATCAGGTGGAATGGTGTCACATGGAGCTGTCCGCGTGCAGGAAGACACAGACGTGGGTACAGTCAGCCTAAGGAAAAATGCTGTCGTCCTCTGTGTTTATCAAATTAAATCTCTGCTTCGTATATACATTTAATTTCAAATATATTAAAAAATCATTTTACACGGAACATAAAGCAAAAAATCATTACTTTAATAAGGACCAGAAGTCGTGTTTATTCCTCTTCATGTGAGTCCATCTAATTTATCAAATCGGGATATTTAAGACATGCAATTAATTCATAGTTTACTGTCGTGGATGAAGGGAGAGCCAGGCTGTATTTCATTTTAAACAACAAACACATTAAATTAAAAGAAGAAAATGTAACTGTAACATATTCCAGTCCTTACTACTTACCCAATAAATACCGTAGTAGACCTATCACAATGTTTATTGAAAAATATTATCGAGGTATGTAGACATGGACGAAGCTCTTCATTATCAAATGAGATAAAGAGACCTATTAAAATGCAATATATTTAGTTGTACATATATTACAGTTGAAAAAGAACTCGGGTAATTCCGCAACAGTGCGAATAAATCCGCAATAGGACTTGGATAATTCCGCAGTCGTAAGTTATTATGAAATACATTATGAAAGTAACATAAAAGGAACAATTTATATGCAACAATGCTCACTTTCTTCACAGCTGTGTAGCAAAACACGAAAAACAGCCAACTTTCGATGTTTCACTGTATTGCCGACAGAGGTGTCGACCAATATCCATGATTTTTTTCTATAGCACTGCAGAGGACCTGCCTCCTGTTGACAGCCTCTCAAAACTTACGTTCACGCTATTGTAGGGCTGGGGACGGAGCGGTTCGGTTCGGAGCAGTTACCGTGACGTCATTACTCGGTTGATCCGAGTTCAGTACAGAGTACAAATTTGTGGCGGCAGATTTAAAATTTAGACAGATTGAGTCGATTTTAGAATGTAATTTGAAAGTGAAACCAAGCGTGTTTCAAAAGCGTTGTAGTAAAGCGCTTTCGCTTTACCAATTGACGAGAAAAAAAGTGCTTCTCTTCATTGAAAAATGGCGGTTGCAAATTTCATTTGCGTGATTACAACTACTGTATTTGCGGAGTTATTTTATATGAAAGGCCTATTTAACCTTCAGTGTCGTTATATATGACAGACGAAATGAAATTGGTAAAGTAATTTATAATACTAACACCTAATAAATTAACATGTGAGGTAAACGTTCAACGCTGCAGTTAAGTAAAAAAGAAGATAGAAACGGGCTCCATGTAGCGCTGCCTAAAGCACTTAAAAAATAACACACAGAATTATTTACTATTACGGAAAGTGGATAAAATAATCAATAAAACGTGGAATCTTGAACTGAAGAACATAATGTTTATTTATTTAACAACATTACTAGCCTTCCATACAACCATGTTCTCTTTGGTGATGAGTAATATTATTGATAAATTAAAATAATTAGGTAACACAATTCATAGAAATAAATACAAATAAAATGATGACTGATGAGGTAACACAAATCCAATAAACAAATAGAAACAATATAATGCAATTAATTTTTTAACATATTTCAATATTAATCAAATACTCTAATATAATAATAATAACAATAATAATAATAAAAATAAAAATAAAAATAATAATAATAATAATAATAATAATAATAATAATAATAATAATAATAATAATAATAATAATAATAATAATAATAATATACTGTAATAGCAGAAAATATTTTAAGTACAATGGTGCCTACGTTGTTGTCTGCTAGAACTAAGTGAACTCCGAACGTTTGAACTGACCGGTAACAGCTACGGTTAACCGAGTAACTTCGGTGCTCCGCTGGCAAGCACATAAACCGATAGAACCGAGTTACTCAACAGTTCTACTCGCCCCGTCCCCAGCTCTACGCTATTGTAAAGCCGCAGTAAAATCATATATACACTATTGCGGAATTACCCGTACTGCGGAATTAGCCAAGTTTCCCCTACTTAAAAAAAGCTACAGTCCAAGCGCACAAAACCATTCCGAGGTTAGGATCGAACTCAGAGCATCTGTTTTCCTATTACATGTCTTGTGTCACTGTTGCACGTTCATCTACCAATAATGTTACGTTGTACTCATAGGTGTACTCTATATTTTTATAAAGGCCTAAAGGACAATTAACAGTCATTCAGAAATTTCTATATTCAGTGTAGGGAGAACCAATTAAACATAATTATCGTCCAATCGAAAACGACATTGTTACAATTTCACTTGAGCGACGTATTTTTGAACAAGCTTTTTTCTTACATTGCAGGATGTGCGAAAACACAAATTCATCGTAATTGCATTGTTATTTGGAGTTTATGGCTACCTACCGGATGTTTATTGTGACATGAACGCAAGTGAACACCAATATTGTGTTTCATATGTAAATCGAAATGCGCGCGTGTTGTTCCGAACTCCCGCAGCAGTTAGCACTACTAAGTCTGAACAGAATTAATAAGTGGCTTTGTGACAAATTCAGGGAGGAATAAATGCACGTGCAGTTCGGAATTTAGCCTACTCTAAGCCCACAACGTCATCAGCAAATGGAGTGCTCTGAAAGAAATAGGATGAAAAGAATAATTAAATTTGAGATAGAGGATTGTAGCGCCTCGAATTGGATTCTGTTCCTGTTTGCAGTAGTAATGTGCCTATCAGATATACGATTATCCCCGAGGCATACGAGTTCGACTCTTTCTGAGAGCGGTAGGAATTTTTAGTATGCATCTGTTTTGAAGTGAAATCTTCGATCATGTGAATTTATAACAAGTAAAAGAACCCAGTCTCTGAATAATGGAAGTTCGGGGTAAAATATATTACTCATTTATTTACTTATTCATTTATTTATTCAATTATTTATTTATTTATATTTATTTATTTATTCTGGTGTAGTTAAGGCCAACAGGCCTTCTCTTTCACACCACCAGAAATACAAATACAATAATAGAAATAAAAAGAAAAAATCATACTATAAACAAATCAAGCCTCACAAAAATATACACAGGTTGCATTCACACAAACTTTAAATGAGTGATCAGGTATCGTAATTAACTGTATCCTAACTAATTAACTAACACAAACAAGAAACTTGCAATTTTAATCTAGAGTAAAAAAAACACAAATCAACACTTCTAGCAATACCAAAAAGCATTAAATAAGACAAAATTTTCCAATTTAATTTTGAATTGTGATAGAGTCCGGCAGTCCCTGATGTCATTAGGTAACGAATTCCAGAGACGAGGGATTTGTACAGTATAGGAGTATGAGTATAAAGATGTTTTGTGATTAGGGATAGAAAGAAGTGCTTGATTCAGTTTCGAAGAGTTGTAAGAAATTGAAAGCGCGATAACAGATAATTCGGAGTGGAAGTATGCATGATTCTAAACAGAAGAGACAGTGAATGTATTGTTCTTCGTTCCTTCATACGCACCCATGAAAGTAACTGGAAGGAAGGCGTTATATGGTCAAGTTTACGATTATTAAAGATGAATCGTATGCACACATTATGAACACGTTGTAGTCTCTAAGCCAAGAGTGAGCTTACATTAGTTAGCTAGGAATCGCAATAATCAAAATGGGGGATTACAAGCGTCTGAATAAGATTGTTTTTTAGACTAAGTGGTAGAAATTCTTTCATATGAAACACGGAGTCATTTCTATCCCACAAAAAATTCAAATGTCCTAATTAATAACTTTGGCTACCATCCTCTCATTAGGGTAATTAATTTCTCCTTACAGAACAATTCACTGTATAAATACAGTATAATTTTCCATTTTCATTTGAGTTCTGCACAACCTGTTCACAAAAATGAAAATGATTAATTTACTGAACAATAATAGACAATAACAAAGCTGTTCCATCTTGCGGAATGTCTTGGTGTTCGGTTTAACGAATGTTCAATTTGTTTCGCTCTCTTTGTAGATGGACAGCTCTGGGGTATAGAAGGCAGATCACACTGAACCATCCAGGTATTGCAGTTTGATATTATCAAGAGCAATAACATAGGCCTACTCGTATATTTCAAACTACATTCATCAGGAGCTCGAAAGTAGTTTTTTGGTTAAAAATAACATCAGTCTATAACATTCTAATAAACTTTGCGCTCTGAATTTGCTACACTTTCTGTTTTTAATTAAAAAAATAAACATATATTTATCAACGATACTAAAATTGATATTACGTATAAAGTTTTTAATTTTTTGTTTCGTGTTCCTATGTTTTTGTTTTGTATATATAATATTATTTGTGTGCATTAATTTTTGTATTTCTGTATTATAATGGAACTGCACCCTAACACGAGCTTTGCTCATACTTGGGGTGTTAGTAACCAACTAAAAAGTGAGTTATCCCTTCATACTTTTCTTCCTCCTCTCTAAAGACGAGTACTCAGTACATATTAGCAGCAATGAAAGACCAGAAATCCTATACCCACTAGGCTACATAAAGCCAAGTTTCATACAAATCCGTCACTGGAAGGTATCTGGACGCTCTCAGAAATCGACGGCCGCTTCGCCTCCCTTTCCGATCCCAGCGCCCTCACCCCAGTCTCTAAAATTTGCATCAGAAATAATTCCATCTTCATTATAAGCAGACAACAATGGGACTGGTTGCTCGTCGTCTTTAATGGGATATGGTAATGTCCTCCCTAATTAAATTGCATCTTCTTTTATATTCTGTGCGCGCACTTAATACCCGCCAATTTCTTGTATCGGCCGGAATGGAAAAAGCACAAAACGCGACGTCTTTCCCCTCCTCCCCCAACAGATTTTGAACTCTCTATAAAAATAAAAGATTAACTTTAATGGCTGCTTTACGTCCAACGAAAGAGTAACAATCTGCAGATAAGAGTTTTCCGTTTCTTTCAACGGATTTTAGAAGTTCTTCCGCCCATTCTAATAAAGAGAAGCATGGAATACGTCATATCTTCTTAAATGAGATCTATGTTTTATTAAATTATCATCATCGGCAAAGTGGTATCTTTCCCGGCTACAATCTAGACCACCGACATTCTATTATACTGGCCTATAGTGATTTTGCTACTGAACAGAAACAAGTGTACCAACCCTAATTTGAGTATGCTGATTACAGATCTGAGGTCAGTTTTTTCTATCACGTCACAATTTTAAAATAATAACATTTTTATTGTTTACATATTTAATACATTTACAACCATTTTATTTATTTTATTGTGATTTTGTTACCGAACAAAACCAAGTGTACCGACCCTAATTTCGTTGTTTGGTGGAGAAACATGGACATTACACGAAGAGAAGAGAAGCGAATAAAAGCTTCTGAAATGTGGATATGGAGAAGAATTGAACGTGTGAAGTGGACAGACAGAATAAGAAATGAAACTGTGTTGGAAAGAGTGAATGAAGAAAGAATGATGCTGAAACTGATCAGAAAGAGAAAAAGGAATTGGTTGGGTCACTGGGTGAGGAGAAAGTGTCTACTGACGGATGCACTGGAAGAAATGGTGAACGGGAGAAGAGTTTGGGGTAGAAGAAGATATCAGATGACAGACGACATTAAACTATGTGGATCATATGCGGAGACTAAGAGGACAGCAGAAAATAGGAAAGATTGGAGAATGCTGGGTTTGCAGGGAAAGACCTTCCCATGGACATAACAGTTATGTATGTAGGCTAATATTACTTAGCTAAAGTTTTACATGTAGCCTACGTTAGTGAAGTTTACTACTCCAGACCATCACATCACTACACATCACTAAAAACCGAACAACTTTTTTAAGATAACATAAAAGCAATTTGAGGTTATGTTGGGACAAACACTTGCTCTCGATTGAGATCCGATGCTGCGGCCTCGATAATGGGCACGAGTAGCGGAACAATTTACTAAGTAAATCAAGTTTGTTCGTCTGTCCGTCCATCCGCCCTCCTGCGCACCTGCACGCTGTAGCTGATAGAATTAGCAGTGGCTTCATAATGGGATGTTAACGAAACCTAATGCAATCACCTTAATAGGAAATCGCCTGGGAACGCGGACGAGCGGCAAAAATATAGACTAACCCGCAGCCCGCTGTGTAGCGCGGGTCCACCGAATTACTTGCGCGAGGATTCGGACCATTGCGGGAACGTGAGCTTCATCGATAGCCCTTCATTCGACGTGCCTTGTTAAGCAGAGGTGTTATTCAGCGCGATGGGATTACAAGATGATTAGAAAGACTTAATAGAAAGGAGGAAGAAATATTGCAGGATATCTGCTTCATAAACAACAGGTATAAAAGAGAAATCTCTGCATTTCCGGTGAAATATACAGGGTGTTTTAGAATAACCACGATAAAAATATTTAGGTCTAGTAGAGGAATCAAACGAAACAATTAGAGACAGTAACGGAGACGGCCTCCAGATATGGAGGGTAGCTGCGAATATATTGAATAAGCAGTCGTGGACAGCTGATAAGGGGTGGTCCTCCAGCTTGGGGGTTGGGCGAAGGGCTAACAACCCATCACCGTAAAAAACAGCTTGTTACGTATCCCTATAATAAGCCTCGGAATAGGACTGATTCTCTGGCACGACCACAGCAAAGAAATAAGGTTTTGAGATTTGGCACTTGGAACGTAACTAGTCTTTATAGAACAGGAGGGGTAACATTAGTAGCAAAAGAACTAGCTAGATATAGAATAGACTTCGTAGGAGTACAAGAGGTTAGGTTAGATGGGAATGGCATATCACAAATAGGAGATTACTTGCTGTATTATGGGGAAGGAAACAATAATCACCAATTAGGAACAGGATTCTTTGTTCATAAAAGAATAAAATCAGCAGTAAAAAAGGTCGAATTTATCAGTGACAGGTTATCATATTTAGTACTTAAGGGTAGATGGTGCGACATCATAGTTATAAATGCTCACGCCCCTACAGAAGAGAAAGACGACCATATAAAGAATAGCTTCTATGAGGAATTGGAACATACTTTTGATCAGTTCCCTAGATATCACATGAAAATTTTATTGGGGGATTTCAATGCTAAAGTAGGACGGGAGGATATTTTTAGACCAACTATTGGAAAAGAGAGCCTACACGCAATTAGTAGTGACAATGGAGTTAGATTAGTCAACTTTACCACATCGAAAAATTTAATTGTCAAAAGTACAACATTCCCCCATAAGGATATACATAAATATACTTGGACTTCTCCAGATGGATTGACACACAACCAAATAGATCACATCTTGATAGATAAACGGAGACATACTAGTATAGTAGATATTCGAACTTTCAGGGGTGCAGACTGTAATTCTGACCATTATTTGGTGATTGGAGAATTAAGAGAAAGATTATCAGTAGCCAAGCGAGTAGAGCAGCAAGTTAATATTACTAAATTCAATATTTTGAAATTAAAGGACGAGGAAGCTAAGCAAAATTATCAGGTCGAAATTTCGAATAGGTTTGCCACTTTAGAAAGTTCCGACGAAGTTGAGAAAGAATTAGATGTTAATAGCGTGTGGGAAAATATCAGAGATAGTATCAAAATTGCAGCTGAGCAGAGCATAGGTTATTATGAAACTAAGAAAAAGAAACCGTGGTTTGATGAAGATTGTTGCATGGTAGTAGAAAGAAGGAAACAGGCAAAATTGAAATTCTTACAGGATCCAGTTGAGGAGAAGAGAGATAATTATTTCAATGAAAGACGGGAAGCAAGTCGTACACTTAGGAATAAAAAGAGAGGTTACTTGAAGGAAAAACTGAATGAGGTAGAAACAAATAGTAAGAATAAAAACATTCGAGATTTATATAAGGGTATAAAGGAATTTAAGAACGGATATCAGCCAAGGGTAAACGTGATCAAGGATGAGAATGGTGACTTGCTTGCAGACTCTCCATCAATCCTAAACAGATGGAAAAACTATTTTGCGCAACTACTAAATGTACATAGGCCAAATAGAAATGATCGGGACGAAATTGAAATACAAACTGCTGAGCCATTTATACCCGAACCCACACTTTCAGAAGTCGAAATTGCGATAGAAAATCTGAAAAAGTACAAGTCTCCAGGTATCGATCAAATTCCAGCAGAATTAATACAAGAGGGTGGAAGTGCATTATATAGCGAAATTTATAAACTTGTACTTGCTATTTGGGAAAAGGAAATTGTACCAGAACAATGGAAGGAGTCCATAATTGTGCCTATTTTTAAAAAGGGGGACAAAACCAACTGTGGTAACTTTCGAGGAATATCACTTTTGTTGACGTCGTACAAAATTTTGTCCAATATTCTTTTGAGAAGATTAACTCCGTATGTAGATGAAATTATTGGGGATCATCAGTGCGGTTTTCGGCGTAATAGATCGACTATTGATCAGATTTTTTGTATTCGACAGATAATGGAGAAAAAATGGGAGTATAAGGGTACAGTACATCAGTTATTCATAAATTTCAAAAAGGCATATGACTCGGTTAAGAGGGAAGTATTATATGATATTCTTATTGAATTTGGTATTCCCAAGAAACTAGTTCGATTAATTAAAATGTGTCTCAGTGAAACATACAGCAGAGTCCGTATAGGTCAGTTTCTATCTGATGCTTTTCCAATTCACTGCGGGCTAAAGCAGGGAGATGCACTATCACCTTTACTTTTTAACTTCGCGCTTGAATATGCTATTAGGAAAGTTCAGGATAACAGGCAGGGTTTGGAATTGAACGGGTTACATCAGCTTCTTGTCTATGCGGATGACGTGAATATGTTAGGAGAAAATACACAAACGATTAGGGAAAACACGGAAATTTTACTTGAAGCAAGTAGAGCGATCGGTTTGGAAGTAAATCCCGAAAAGACAAAGTATATGGTTATGTCTCGTGACCAGAATATTGTACGAAATGGAAATATAAAAATTGGAGATTTATCCTTCGAAGAGGTGGAAAAATTCAAATATCTTGGAGCAACAGTAACAAATATAAATGACACTCGGGAGGAAATCAAACGCAGAATAAATATGGGAAATGCGTGTTATTATTCGGTTGAGAAGCTCTTATCATCCAGTCTGCTGTCAAAAAATCTCAAAGTTAGAATTTATAAAACAGTTATATTACCGGTTGTTCTGTATGGTTGTGAAACTTGGACTCTCACTCTGAGAGAGGAACATAGGTTCAGGGTGTTTGAGAATAAGGTGCTTAGGAAAATATTTGGGGCTAAGCGGGATTAAGTTACAGGAGAATGGAGAAAGTTACACAACACAGAACTGCACGCATTGTATTCTTCACCTGACATAATTAGGAACATTAAATCCAGACGTTTGAGATGGGCAGGGCATGTAGCACGTATGGGCGAATCCAGAAATGCATATAGAGTGTTAGTTGGGAGACCGTAGGGAAAAAGACCTTTAGGGAGGCCGAGACGTAGATGGGAGGATAATATTAAAATGGATTTGAGGGAGGTGGGATATGATGATAGAGACTGGATTAATCTTGCACAGGATAGGGACCGCTGGCGGGCTTATGTGAGGGCGGCAATGAACCTTCGGGTTCCTTAAAAGCCATTTGTAAGTAAGTAAGTAAGTAAGTAACCCAGTACTTAAAAGCCCTAACATGTGATAATTGTCAACTAACGTATAAGCAACATACGCACATCTTCCATACATAGATAGGCTACTGAGATACCTAATGTTGAACACAATTTACCAGAAAATGACAGTAATTATTGCACTCAAAAGACATATTCCTTGCCCAAACCTACAATTTGCAAGTCATAGGCAGAAGTTTTATAGAAAGTATTATAACTATGATGAAGGATCGGTGGAGCGGAGAAAAATTCTCTCCGGCACAGGGATTCGAATCCTGGTTTTCAGCTCTACGTGCTGACGCTCTATCCACTAAGCCACCGATCCTTCATCATATGATAACGCAGAATATCATATGTACTTCGGTACCATTGCAATAATATGATATACGTATATAATCACTTAGTGATTTAAGACGGCATTAAATTGCCTCAAAAATTTTCTACCCTCTCAATTAAAAAGAAATCGCACATTGGTGATGCCACATTTTGACTATTGCGACATTCTACTAACAGATTTAAATTCTAACTTAGCCGAAAGATTGCAGCGCGTTCACAATGCCTGCATACGTTTCATTTGCAACATCCGCAAACACGACCACATTACACCTTCCCTTGAAACGCTCCGATGGGTAAGATTACAGGACCGAAAATATATTCATTCACTAATTTTCCTATATCGCACCATCAATATTTCTTCATCTAACTATCTCTCGGTGCGTTTTAATTTCTTGTCCTCTTATCACAGCCAGGGTACCTACTAGTTCTAAAATGACCCTTTATTATCTATGCCTAGTCATAAAACAGCTCACTATTCTTCCTCTTTCACAGTATCAGCAATTCGTTTCTGGAAATCCCTACCCATCTCCCTCAGGAACTGTCGAACGGTATTGGAATTTAAAAGTAAATTATTTAAACACGTGACCAGTATTCATGTTTAATTCTTTTTTATGTGTAAGTGTGTGTGTATATATGTAATTTTCCTCAATGTTGTATAGTTATAATTGACTTTGAATTTGTTATTCTTGTAATTTGTAATATTGGTTCACTTACCACTTGCATATTCATTGAATGTAACTTCTAGCCTTATATTATTTTGTGATTATTATTTAGTATGTTTGCATTAATTTACTCAACTTGTGCTTGTATGACTATAAATTTTTTATTAGTGTTCTTTAAATATTAGTAAAATTGTATCAACTTCTTTTGTTTCTGACTAAATGGAAGAGAAGGCCTGATGGCCTTAACTTCGCCAGAATAAATAAATAAATTATTATTATTATTATTATTATTATTATTATTATTATTATTATTACTTAGTGGATAGAGCGTCAGCAGGTAGAGCTGAAAATCAGAGTTTGAATTCCGATGCCGGAGAGAATTTTTCTCCACTCCACCGATCCTTCATCATATGATAACGCAGAATTCCTGCATGGAAATATCATATGTAGGCTACTTCAGTACATCGCAATAATATTATAACTATTGTTTTAAAATGTTTCTAATAATAAATTGGTTCATTAGGAACGAATTTTATGTAATCAAAATAATATAATGGACAGTTAATGTGATCACATGTCAAAATGTTTAATTTTGAAAATTAAAAACACGTGTAGGCCTAAATAATACATTTATTCTGTATAATCACTCTTTAACACACAAACAATTCGTTATTTTGTTTCAGAAATTCTTCATAAATTTCTTGGGTCAATATTACCAGCAAATTTTCTTTTTTATATGCATAAATCCTGAATTTTATTAATGTAATTTTATTGATATTGTGAAACTACAGAATATCATTAAATTTAACTTTAACTACATATTCTCTGTTTGTCGTAAATGTAAGTCCCAAGTTTGGTAATATAGAATAAAATGCAATACAATTTATCTGAGATTTTAAATTACACTGTTTAACATCTAGTTACCTTAACATATACGGCCAATTTTATAACAATCATAAAAAATACCAAATATCAGATTTAATAACAGCTATTCAGGTACTATGTAAATAATCCAATGAAGATTATAACATAATATGTTACATAAAAATACGCAATGAACAATGTGTCAGATAAGGATGTCAACTATCGTAACTTTTGTTAAATTTATAGGTACATTGGCAGTCCCAAGTAAAAATGAAAACCAACTTTGAAGGACAAATAAATAATTAAACACAATGGAATTATCAACTTTACTGTCCGCTGACGACCACGTTATCATACAAGGATCTAAAAATGAAATAAAACACGTAGTATGTAAATTTGGAAACTTTACAAATGAATATAATATGATAATTTCCAAAGATAGAACATGAAGATAAGCAAAAATAGTACCAAATATAGGCTAATAGAATAATAATAAATTCATTCATCAAGTGTTATGTTTTCATTGCAAACCCAGCATTCTCCAATCTTTTCTATTTTCTGCCTTCCTCTTTGTCTCTTCATATGATCCATACACAATGATCTTTCGTTCTTTATAGTGTCTTAGCTCCTCCTTTCATACCGACTTGACAAAGGCTTACAATACAACGCTGTATTTGGATCGACACTAGACAGGGACGCACCGTAGGGCTCCTTCACCACGTGATCACCATAACACAGACCACCTCTGAGACAATCAGTCTGTGGACGCAAGATAAATCTCTTCCACTCCCTACACCGGGAATCGAATAATCGACCACTTGGATAGAAATTACGAACACAATACACGGAGCTAAAGCGACGGACATGTAACACGTTAATGGTTTAAAATATTTGCTTCATATTTAGATGTATTAATAATAGTGTATTTATTTAATCGCTTATTTATTTATTCGTTTATTTCAATTTTTATATATATATATATATATATATATATTTATACATTTATTTATTTATTATTTTAGTCATTCTTTTATTTAATCGCTTACTTATTTATTCGTTTAATTTATTTATTTATTTCAATTTATTTAAATTTTTAAATATTTATTTACCGGTATCTATCTATCCATCTGTCCGTCCGTCCGTCCATCCGTCCATGCATCCATCCATCCATCCATCCATCCATCTATCAATCTATCTATCTATTTATTTATTCCTCTTGTAAATTTAAGATCTTACGGCTTACGGCATTCTCTTCCATTCAACCATGAACAACTGGTACAAATATAAACATTATAATGTAACAAACTGAAATAAATACAAGAAAATTACTTTACAAAACTGTAATGAAATATAAAAATTCAAATAATACGATTAATCTAAAAATATAAACTACACTAAGAAATAAATGATAGTATTCTGTAATTAAATATAGGCCTATTAAGCCTTGTAGTTATATACGAGTACAAGTAGCAAATTAACTTAATAAGAAAGAAAGGAGATAAAATTATTAGTGACAAAGCATAATTTACAACAATTAATTATAGTGTCGTGTTTGATTGTTTAATAGCTGAATTTTCAATTTATTTATTTTTTTTAATTTGGACAGTTCCCGGCAACCTCCAATAGGGAAGAGGAAGGAATCTGAAGCTTTAGCAAGTGACGCTGTAAAAATATAGTATAGTGTTATGTTAGGACAGGGCACTGTTGAAAGCGGATGTGAAAGTTGTGAAAATCAGAAAGGAATTGAAAAGATTTTATAAATATTTTGGTGAGGATTTATTCAAATATTAAACGGGAGGGAAAGGAAATGGAGAGTTCTTGACTTACTACTAGAGTTGCATTTGAAACGTACGCACATTCATATTATGAACACGCTGGAGATTGTCTTATGAGTGAGATTGACACTTGAGTCAGAAGAAAGAGAGTTACAATAATCAAATGTGGAACATAAACATGTGTTTGCACTAATAGTATTTTTATTGTAGACGGTAAGAAATTTTTGATCCGATCTAGTGTATGAATTAATTAAAATTTTTTCTGTAAGTCTGTGTAATTTGTGTATTCCAAGAAAGACTTTTGTCCATATAAATATTTTCCTACATTTTTTACTGTTTTACTAAAGAGAATTTGAAATCCCTCAAGTATTACAGGGGGTACTGTGTTGATATCTACATTTATCTAAAAACATATTTATACTCAGTTGCCTTCTTAAAAATAAATCTATATGGTAAACATTCCAAATAAATGTTAAAATTATACAGGGTGATCCGTTTGGGTATGGATAAAACAAAAACACCGTAAAACATTTACTACTGAACTTTATTTGTTGAAACATTGTGCATTCAACACTGAAAGATGGGAGATTCCTCAGAGCCCAACATGACCCCCATTGCGCACCCTGCACAACTCATAACGGTGATGCAATTCAGCTCATGTCCGTTGTAACATAAGGGGGGTGATTTGTTGAAAAGCTTGAGTAATTTTTACTTTCAGAACATCAATGTTCCTGGGTTTCTGTGAATAGACAATGTCTTTATCAAAACCCCACACGAAGAAGTCAGGAGGAGTTAGATATGGGGAGTTTGGGGGCCAAGCCAAGAGATCGCTGCTTCTAGTACTGGGTATCGGGGTTTCGCCTGCGATCTCCTGCATGTTTTTAACACAGAACCTGTTGCTACTACAAATGTTAGATACCACAACATTATAGAATGGTATTTAGCTTTTAGGAACATTACGCACACCATACTCACGTTTAAATTCCCTTTGAACTCTTTTAACACAAGTTTAGCATACCAGAAACACATTGTGCCCGCTGTTGATTTGTAGTAGCTATTTTAATCATCTACGATTTTATTTGTCTTTTCAGATTATGCATTGCTGATTGTCATACATGGAAACTCCCATCTTATAATCATAATATAACTAGCAAGCAATTTTTCCTACTATCATAATAGCTTTATAAAAATAAATTAATATTATCCATGCCCAAACGGATCAGACTGTATATTTGTGATTGAAAATCTGTATTTTTATCTAAAAATTGTATCTATATATTTTTTACGTTCTCATTCATGTACAACCATTATTGTAAATTGTGTGATATTCTGTGCCTATAGGCAAGCCTTAGAAAGTCAGATAGTAAAATAAAAACAATAAAAATAAAAATAAAATAATAAATAACAATTAATTGAAGGGTTCAGAACCATAGTGGGCCAAGCGCCATTTACTAAAACCGTAGAAGACGAGGGTTAAAATGAAGTTATTACCTTAATTCAATGGAAACATATAGCAAGTAATATAAAGTATACACATTAAAACTAAATGATATGTCAATATTCATTAAACTATGGTATTCACTTATCTTTAACCCATGCTTTCTCCGTTTTAATAAATGGCGCTTGACCCACTATGGCTCTGAACTATTCAATTATTATGTGGAGTGCTACAGAAATGCTTAGGACAATGTTTAAAATGAAATGCTTTTTAAGACATAAAGAAGTATTGACATTAAGTTATTTGATATGACTGCAAATGTCAGATATCACGTACAGATAAAGTTATATGCTATAGGGATGGAATTTTGTAGATGAATCTGGAGCTATACATTATATCGCAAAAAACGTAATGAGAATATCAGAAATAACTTAATGTCAAAGATGTCATTGATGTAAAATGTTCGTATAGAAGGCCAGAGAAAGAACATGGTGAACACATGGGAGATTCAAGAGCTGCAAGAACAGCAATGCATTATAAACCTGAAGGAAAAATAAGACTGCGTCGACCTAAAAAGAAGACGAGAACAATTCTGAAAAGTCGGAATGGGCAAGGATGTCCATGCCATGTAGCAGATGATGGAGTTCCTCTAGCAGCTGTGCTAGAGCGCGGGTTTATCATTCTGCGAATTCGGTTCTATCGACTGCGTTAAATGGAGTGCTTGCGAAAGTTCTGTCGTGCCTGCGTGGTTTAGACCAGAGATGTCAAGGATGCATAGCTGTAGCACGAGTGATACTACAATAACACGTCACCAGACTCTCAGTGTCTCTGCTGGAAAGTCATTGTAGCCTATTGCGTGCATTAGTCTTATGGTGAAGTCGAAATGGCTCTGTCCATAGCTACGGTCTTGGGTACTTACTGGCTTTTAAGGAACCCGAAGGTTCATTGCCGCCCTCACATAAGCCCGCCATTGGTCCCTATCCTGAGCAAGATTAATCCATTCTCTACCATCATATCCCACCTCCCTCAAATCTATTTTAATATTATCTTCCCATCTACGTCTCGGCCTCCCTAAAGGTCTTTATCCCTCCAGCTTCCCAACTAACACTCTATATGCATTTCTGGATTCGCCCATACCTGCTACATGCCCTGCCCATCTCAAACGTCTGGATTTAATGTTCATAATTACGTCAGGTGAAGAATACAATGCGTGCAGTTCTGTGTTGTGTAACTTTCTCCATTCTCCTGTAACTTCATCCCTCTTAGCCCTAAATATTTTCCTAAGCACCTTATTCTCAAACACCCTTAATCTCTGTTCTTCTCTCAAAGTGAGAGTCCAAGTTTCACAACCATACAGAAGAACCGGTAATATAACTGTTTTATAAATTGCAACTTTCAGATTTTTTGACAGCAGACTGGATGATAAAAGTTTCTCAACCGAATAATAACAGGCATTTCCAATATTTATTCTGTGTTTAATTTCCTCCTGAGTATCATTTATATTTGTTACTGTTGCTCCAAGATATTTGAACTTCTCCACCTCTTCAAAAGATAAATTTCCAATTTTTGTATTTCCATTTCGTACAATATTCTCGTCACGAGACATAATCATATACTTTGTCTTTTCAGTATTTACTTCCAAACCTATCCCTTTACTTGCTTCAAGTAAAATTCCCGTGTTTTCCCTAATCGTTTGTGTATTTTCTCCTAACGTATTCACGTCATCCGCATAGACAAGCAGCTGATGTAACCCGTTCAATTCCAAACCCTCTCTGTTATCCTGGACTTTCCTAATGGCATACTCTAGAGCAAAGTTAAAAATTAAAGGTGATAGTGCATCTCCTTGCTTTAGCCCACAGTGAATTGGAAACGCATCTGACAGAAACGGGGTCTTGGGTACTCCAACAATTAAATTTTTGAATACCGAGTAGGAGAAACTACCTCTGTGTCAAAATGTTGGCACTCAAAATATTTGTTATTGTAGTATGTGCTACAGGTCTTAAAGTTTAACATAACACAAACTTATATCAATGAACATAGCATCAATATATTATAAGCCAATTGTTCATTACTCTTCAATATTTATGCCCACAAACATGTCAGAATCATTGCTTTTAATCAACTTACAAGCAAACGTTCTGATTGGGGCAGACAAAAAAGTTAAATTTTCTTCTTCCACCATGTTAATAATGTCAAAATAAGTGCTTATACAAATTTTGGCCACTCGACCGCAATTACGAGGCCGTCCAGAAAGTGATTTTGCCTAGGGCCGTTTACAGAAAAAAACACAATTACATGGAAAGATTTATTGAAACAAATACAGCAATTGTTGCTATATTTGTCAACATATTCCCCACTGGGATTGAGACATTTGTCACACCATGGGATCAATTTTTGTGTCGTAAAAGTCAGCCGCTTGCGATCGGAACCAGCGTTTGACTGTATCTGCACCTCTCTCTGTCGATCCCATGATATCAGAAATATTTCAGTTCCGGTAGGGAATATGTTGAAAAATAGCTCAACAATTGCTGTGTCTGTTCCAATAATGAAATTGCCTTTTCTCTTTCTGTTTACAGCCCCTGGCGAACTTATTTTTTTAGGGTTCTCGTAATTGCGGTCGAGTGGCGAAAATTTGTATAAGCACTTCTTTTGACATTATTAACATAGTGAATGAAAGAAATTTAACTTTTTTATCTGCCCCCATCAGAATGTTTGCTTGTTAGCTGCTGTGATGTAACGAAATGTTACAACACCAAATTTTACTAATTTCGTAAGTGTTAATATTGGTTAAGATTTATATAAAACACGAAAGTTTCGCATATGCATTTCATACTTCCTTGAGTTTAGTGCTAAGGGTAATTTAATGTGTTTTGAAGTTATTATTTGTGGCGTGTTTTTGTATTTGTGTTTTAAGTCGTGTTCATGTTGTGATTTTGTAATTTTTTGTTATATTATTGCTTTGTAAATTGTGTTGTTTGGTTTGCTTTGTGGTTGCGTGTTATTTTGAGTTTTTATTTTTATTTTTTAACTTATTTAGTTGATTATTTAACGACGCTGTATCAACTACTAGGTTATTTAGCGTCGATGGGATTCGTAATAGCGAGATGAGGCCGAGGACTCGCCATAGATTACCTGACATTCACCTTACGGTTGGGAAAATCCTCGAAAGTAACCGAACCAAGTGATCAGCCCAATCGGGATTCGAACCCGCGACTGAGTATAACTCCGGATCGGTAAGCAAGCGTCTTAGCCGACTGAGGTACGCCATTGGCGCATTTTCTTGTGTAATATTTAAATTTGTTATGGTCTTTGTTTTGTGTAATTATGTTTGCCAAGTTCATATTGTACCAACATTATCATCTGGTATCTGCCCATTCATAATTCAATATAAATTCATTCATAATCTCGATTCTGCAAATAAATCATCAGCGTGTCTTACATCAATTTTCAGAATCGATAAAATTATCTGCTAATGAAAGGTAGCCTAAATGACAATATGAATCATCTGAAAACCGAATTACTGAAGGAAATTTACAAACGCAAATCTGAAAGGTTTCGTCGAATATACAGGATGTAACAGGACATCACCGACAAATTTTGAGGAATGTTAGGTCACACAGAGAGGATCACTTTTTGTTAAGGAAGGTATGCTCGATGACAAGTCCTTTAGGAACTGTGCATCCAAAAGTTAGAGATCCAGTATTCTTTTACAGAAATGAAATTTAATTTTCAATGCATGTTCTGACAATTTACAACAGCTGCTAAAATTACATATCCTGTTACAGTAGGTTCTATCTCATTACATTTTTGACACCTTAGCAGCATTTATCATATAACTCTATTAGGCATGGCAGTGTTGTGTTGGATTGTTGGATGTTAAGACGGATTGAAAATACACCAGACAGACTAATAACAAACTACAGCAGTGTAACAGAGATGATAAGGACTTAAGGCACACACTTATACAACATACGTCAGTGATGTCAACTGATGCCCATAGGAGCAAGCGCGCTTTAGAGCCCTGGAGAGCCTGAGCGCTTTATAGCGGAAAGGAAAGAGACAGACGAAAGAGGTAGTATATGCCGCTTGGTCGAGCTATGGCCAGCACTGGTTCAATTAATAAAGAGAAGAGAACTTATTACAGCTGTATCCATGCTAATTTTTAGATTTGTCTGAGAAGTATAAGTGCATTATAAGAATGTAAGTTTTAATTTTAATGTTCATTTTTCACGAGTTTGCTTTTTTATTCAAAAGGAATATTTTCTCAATTTTTTTACAGAAAAGTGAAATTTTCAGATATATTTGTTTAGTAGCCTTACAGGTACCAAAACAATGTTTTCGTAAATCTAATATATCGTAAATACGTAGGCTAAAGATAGTGTATTAAAATGTTTGAAAATATTAGTATGAAAAATGTTTGTAAGGAAATGAATTAACAAAGCAAATACTGTTACATCACAAACAAAAGATATGTGCCTATGTGTTGCTAAAACGTCAGCTCTATAGCTTCAGCAGATTTCAAGATAATTTAATATTCTGATAACAGAAAGTTGCGCACCAATATCACCTAAAAGCATAATGCGATAAGAGTTTCATTATGTAATATTAGTTACAGTTAAAACATATATCTAGACAACTTTGCTTTGTACTATAATATTATTTTCATTACTTTCATAAGGCTAAAGATACCATCAATATCAATTTCAACTTATCATGTCATATTCAGTGTCTTTCTTTGGGATAACACTTTCTTTATGAATGATGTGTTTAAGTCACTTAGTACAGTATAATTGTAGTTATTATGGAATTTGTGTGAATATTCCTTCTTTACTCTTTATTATGTTATTAACGTTTAAAACACAACTGCAATATTAGGCTAAGAAATAGGTGTTAGTACTTTTGTTTTACAGACAATATATAAAATAACAAACAGAAAGAAGCCATATAAAAATAACGACATAAAATTTCATGTTCCGTTTGAAGTTTTTGTACCGCTGTTTTCTTAATCCAACAGGCTGCTTATTCCTTCTAGCATACCTAGCGCTTAATACCCGCGCAAGTCGTCAAGGTCAGAAAAATGCGCTTGCTTTGACATCACTGACATACGTGATACGAAATGCGCTTCTAAAAAAGAATGCATAACTCATGAAGGACGTGTCATCGATCATTATGTTCTTTAACAAGAAAGGACCCTCTCAGTGTGATCAAAAATTCCTCTAAGTTTGTCGGTGAGGTCCTGTTACACCCTGTAGAATTCCGGTTTATAATTTCTGATTGTGTAAATTATGTTTGTCCATTTTGTATTATCGTCGCATAACTGCCGATTCGTAATGCAAGAAGTAAAATCCATTCACAGTCTCGATTCTGTACATAAATCATCAGCGTATCTTATATCAGTATTCAGAAGCAATATATTTTCTGATAATAAAAGATAAATGACAACGTCAATCCAGTGAAAACAGAATTACTTGAAGGAAATTTACAAACGCAAATTTCAAAGGTTTCGTCGAATATAGAATCCAGATTCTTGATGATAAAAGATAAATGGCAATTTGAATCATGTGAAAACAGATTTCATAGAATATAGAATTCCTATTCCTATTGTGAAAGAGTCATCAGCTGCCTAAAATATGGTCGTGTTTGGTAAATCATAGCTTGTACTGTTTATGAGCATAAGATCCCATCACGTTGCAAGACAGGTAACATTGATATAATAGCCAGCGCTATCACAGAGATCTCCTAGTAGGCCTATGTGTTGGAAATAATTTTTCTAATGATGCTACATTTTCTCCACACAGCACTGCAGATAAATGTAGAGCAAATTGCAGCAGTATTCATCTGTCAGACACACTGTTGTGGTACATCTATATTTAGCTCGGTCGGGACAATTGCAGGCGTACCTAGGCGAGGTACTTCCCCTCTGTGCAGATTTCTGCGAGGCGGAGAGTGTCAGTTCCTGGAATAACATGTTCCAGGCATCTTCCTTCATTACCATATGATTGGCGGGCTGGAGATGCAATCTTGCAGAGATTAGAGGATCCGACCGCAGCCATAAATAGACGTAACCACACACTTGGACTCCCGTAACCACAATTCGCAATCAACACACACGAAACCAGTGAAAACCACGCAATCTATGAATAATTCCATCAGCTCTATGGAACGGCCGCACGACTATGATTTTAATGAAGCAAACATTTGAACCTGTGAGGGGGCAATGCATTGTGGGTAGCCACATCATTAGAGTTCGGACAGACCGTGTCACAGGGTGCTTCGCCGATCAAATCTCTTCAGATGCTCGCTGCAGCTGCAGAAACTTCCCTTCTTTGAGCACTTCATGGTTACATTTGTCGCTAATAACAAAGATTCTAAAGCGGAGCCAATGACAGAAGATGACAAATATTTAGTCCATAATTTATGTTTCCAATAATTTATACTTACGCTTACTTGTTTTTTAAGTTAGTAAAATACAGTTTACACAACTATGTAGTTGGTAGTTGTCTCTAATGTAGTGGTTACTGTACATACACTTATGCCTACCGCACACAATTCGATCTTGGCTAAGTAGTAGCCTAATAGTGTTAGTTGTATGAGGCCGTGCATGTTAGTTGAGTACCAAGTCGAAATTATCCTAATTGCGTACCCGCATTAAATATCAAACGTCCAAGTTACGTACTAGTAAAAAATTAAGACATCCGTCTTGTGTCTGTCCTTTTCCTTCCAACTTAAGGGGTTAGGTACAGCTTACAGCAGTAAAATTTTTGGAAATATCCAACATTTTTTTCCTTTATTACTCTATCTTGTACAATAATGAAAATTGGTATGTGTAAAACACTGTCCTTCTGCTATATGAAAAAAATATTTTTAGAATTAAAAAAAAATTTTTTTTTACAAATTCAAAATAGTGGCAGTTCGCTGTGCAGTGATGAAGCGTTTCCCTCATAATTCATAAACTTCTTAACTTTTCATGCTCTCTCTCTCTCTTTTATTGTGTTATTAAAATTCCTGTTTACAATATCATGCTCTTTCAACTACAATCATTAATAAATATTTTTTTTTATTGTGTGTTAGAAGAAAGTACTGATACTTTACCACTTTTCAAATGCATTTATTTTTTATCAGAGAATATATCAAATGTAGAGAAGTGATCTTGCATCATATTGTAGATATAACATGCATAAATACATACAAAACATTTCACCACAGAATGTTGGATAGTTTTCGAGTTAAGTGGGAAATGCTTCATCACTGCACAGTGAAATGAATTTTGAAAAAAAAAAGTAAATAATTTTTTCAATAGTAAAAATATTTTTTCATATACCAGAAAGACAGTGTTTTACACATGCCAATTTTCATTATTGTCCAAGATACAGTAATGGAGTCCACACCTGTAGAGTAACGGCTAGCGCGTCTGGCCGCGAAACCAGGTGGCCCGGGTTCGATTCCCGGTTGGGGCAAGTTACCTGGTTGAGGTTTTTTCCGGGATTTTCCCTCAACCCAGTATGAGCAAATGCTGGGTAACTTCCGGTGCTGGACCCCGGACTCATTTCACCGGCATTATCACCTTCATCTCATTCAGACGCTAAATAACCTAAGCTGTTGATAAAGAGTCATAAAATAACCTACTAAAATAAAAAATACAGTAATGGAGGAAAAAAATGTTGAATATTTCCAAAATTTTATTGCTGTAAACTGTACCTAACTCCTTAAGCAGACTTCAGACTGGCCGGGGGGAACATGGGTTATACCGGAAAGCTAAGGAAAAACAATTAAAACTTAGGAGTATTTTAATATATTTTGTATCAGAAATGAATGGGTTATTTATGAAAGGGCCTAAGTCGCTAATATTGTGAAAATGAGTTTGTAATGTAATGCTGCACTTTGGGTGTAGATACATCGATTTAGATATGAAGAGGACTAAGTTTCACACTCTAATGCTTAGTAGAATTTATGATACAATTTTTATTTCAGCCTTGATTTAAAAATTTCGGCCTATAAGCAGTTTTTATTAAATTTCTAACAATTTAGTATTCAAGACTTAGGCCCTTTCATAAATAACCCATTCAAATTATGTATACATAGGCTGTTTAAGTTAACTACACAATACAGGTATATATACATCAATATTTTGTTTGAATTTTTTATTGTTGCAAATAGCAATACACATTACAAAATACGGTTGTACCCCATCCCCGGGAATAGGACCGGATTCTCAATATGGTAAAACCGGGTGGTATTATTGTTTGTTTCTAACATACGAGACGCAAGTGCACTCGTACAGTTCACACCTTTCCATCCCGTGCAGTCTTCATGGACTTCAAACATCTCATCCAACCGTCAGTCCTCTTTGTAAATGCATAAGGCTCAATGCAGAGAAGATATGTTGATTCATTATCACCTGTTATTTCACACTCAGAGTCACTATCTTAATCTTGATATTCCGCCATTTTTGATTTGGTTAGGTTCGTGTTGAACAACTTTTTCTAAGATAATCTGCTCATAGCGACGGTGGAAATCTGGAACCAGGCTCACCTAAATAACAAGACTGAAAACAGATGTCAACAAATGCGACTGAACCACTCAGGTAGTAATGAAATAAGAGGAAGGAAAGATCGATATCTCTCGCTCGTTTACGCAACTTGTAGGCCTATGTCTGTGTTTAACATTGGATCCGCAACACGGATGTCAACAAATGCGAGAGGACCCACTGTAGGCGCATATAATATAACCTCGGTATTTGCGATCGTCGTTAAATAAAATATAATTTAATTAATTTATGAGAAATCGAACGCAATTCAAAGATTGAAGTACTGGCAGTGAAATCGTGCACACTTCAGGTCACCGGTGTGCGGAACTTTGTCCCGCAGGAGTTCTTTTACATGCCAGTGAATCTACTGACATGAGCCTGTCGCATTTAAGCACATTTAAATGTCATCAATCTGGGCCGTGATTGAACACGCAACCTCAGACACAGAACACCATTTCTCTACAGACTGCGTCACCCAGGCCGGCATTTCTCATAATGTCATCCTCCAATTTACTTTTGATTTACTTGACTTATTAACACACGCTTTTAAATTTAGGATTGTATGAAAATAGCTATTAATAATATGAAACAGAATGACAAGATATTTGGAAAGAGTCTGTGGATATTTACTTTAAAGTAACAACATAGAAAGTGATAAGGATGGTATGGACGGGAAGAGGAAGACGAAGGAAATTGACAGAAAGATAAAAGTGAAAAAGTAAAGAAAGAACGATGACAAAGACAAAGAAGAGAACAGAAGAAGCAAAAATTGAAGAACGATGAAAGAAATATGAGTATGTGACGAAAGGGAAACAAGTTGATAAAAGAGAGAAAATAAGAAGAGAAAAATAAATTACCAGGAAAGATGGAGAACATTAATAAAAGTCGAGAACAGGAGGAAGGAAAAGTACAATCCTCACATGTAAATTGAAAACTTATAATTCGCCAGCTTTCTTAGCGAAATACAATTTTAAGTCACGCAAGAACTTGTTGATTCAGCTGGTACTTAATATTGTTACAACTTTCAGCTGCTTGTAGCTGCGATTGGTAGAATACGTAGCAGTAAATGCCAGAGAGGCACTAGGGATATGAAACTTGGATGCATCTCAGAGATGTCTATGAAGTGGATATGGTCGGCTGACTCAGCCAGACACAAGGCGTTCCATAAAACTCTGTTCCATATATGCGAAGTACAGTACAGCGCAATATTTCGCGAAAATGAGGTAACCAGAGCCCCTGCCTGTAATTTTTAATGAGTTGTAGGTACGTGTAGTTTTGTTTATTTGTGGAATGTGAAATTCTTCCTATTTTCTGTATCTTTAAATTGGTTTTATAAGTAGGTTCTTACAATATTATGAAATAATCTTTTACTCTCCAGTTCTGTGACAAAGGTAGTCCATCCATATTCATTATATTTTAGCCATTATTTCTTCTTTCTTAATCATCATCATCATCATCATCATCATCTAATTTCTGTCCCGTCCACATCCTGTAACATTTAAGGATCCACATTTTCCATTCGGAAGTGGCAAGTCACTCTGGACATATGGTAAGAATGGCAAAAGAGAAAATACACGATGAACACAGAGCAAAAATCTGCACGTTTTTCTCAATAACGAAGAGATATTAAATTTAATACGGAAATACAGAGTAACAGAATGGTCTGTACTTCAATATTTTATTGTAAGTTCGGTTAAACTCTAATTGTTTAATATGATGAAGGATGGGTGGGGCGGAGAAAAATTCTCTCCGGCACCGGGACTCGAACCCGGATTTTCAGCTCTACGTGTTGATGCTTTATCCACTAAGCCACACCGGATCCCAGCTCCGATGCCGGATTGAATCCTCTCAGTTTAAGTTCCACCTTTTAGTTTCCCTTTAGTGGCCAACCCTCATGCACTGTGTCACAGATGTGTGACAGTGGCACAATGTCCAACACATGTGCAGATGTGCACTCATTACAGTGACTAAGTGGCCGGGATCCGATGGAATGACCGCCCTCTTAAATCATTAAGTGATTATTTACGCATACCATATTATTGTGATGTACCGAAGAACATATTTTTCCGTGCAGGAATTCTGCTTTATCATAAGATGAAAGATGGATTGAGCGGGGAAAAATTCTCTCCGGCACCGGGACTCGAATCCGGGTTTTCAGATCTACGTGCTGACGCTTTATCCACTAAGCCACACCGGATTCAAGCACTATTTGTTTAGCTAGTGCTACTGCAAATAGGAAAAAATTATAAATATCGCGCAAGAATTTATAAAGGATATAATCACACGTTATTCAGAAAACAATAAAAAAAAAGGTAAGATCAACCTACAGCACAGTTCTGGAAGCTGGTGAGATTATAATTTCGACGATTATGAAATGACAGGACTGCCATGCTAGGCTATACAGAAACAGAGAAAAATTTGCCTGCTGTCCATAAATCCCATAAAGTATGCCCGGAAAATAACTACTGTTCCCTTTCATAAAAATAATTCGGCTAATTAAGTGACCTAGGATTGCTTCAATCGTTGTTACCGGTTTCAGTAAACTATGCTGACTTTACGAGACACCCTATATCAGGTGAAGGGTCACGTGAAAGCCTCACCTAACCTTAGAGCTGTCTGCCTGCCGGCCCGTCTGTCTGTCTGTCTTCTCTTGTGCGGGAGCAACCCCTCACCCGAAATAGAACGACTAACGGAATCAGCAATGACCAAACTCAGCTCTCTCAACCCCTCGTTTGCATATCCAACCCTCTCACAACCTCGTCTACCTCAGCCTGCAGATTGTTCTGCTCCATGCCTCGACATCTTCACTTCTCAGCCAAACAGTCCAGATTCTTCATTCCGTGTATTTCCTGTCTCTAAATTAGTAAAAAGAGATGTTTTTACAGAACAAAGTTAAAATTTTAAATGTGTGGATTCCAATATAACTATTATTCAACAAGAATCTAGATATCATCACCATCTAATTCATCCAAACCAGGTACCATGACTCCTATTGAGGTCTGTGTTCATTGTTTTTCGAGTCAATATGAATGGAAGTATAGAGCATTGGTGGAATGACAGTGGAAAACAGAAATATTTACAGAATGTTAACGGGCTGATGTTACAGACTTTCAGGGATGATGGGGAAGGACACATTTATCAATTTGAGATAAGGAACCCTGGTCCGGAAATGACTGAGTCGAAAGCTATAAGCAAAAATAGTTGTGTGGAAATGGAATTGTGATTTCGCACCACGTGCCCTCCTTCCCTTAACCTTTGGAATAGTCGTGGAAAGATGGTATGGGATGGATGTCTCCTACGTGGGTACTTACCCCGATACAATCTGTGAACTTGTCTACTGTTCCCATTGGCTCATCCATATTCGAAAATCAAGTCTGCATATTCCGCTCTCGTGTACTCTTCCATTCCTCTGGGACTGATCGACTAGACACTGCAACTTGTACACATACACTGCTGTCTACAGACGTGCATATCAGGACCGACCATGTCCGTTACACATTACGCTATCTGCATTGCTTTAGTGTAGTTTCCTGTCCCCACCCCTCAGACAGAACACTGAATGGAATACTGTAAGTAGACAATGTAAACAACGTCAGATAAATACAGTATGCTTAAGATGTACAGATAAATACAAGAAGAATAAAATTATTTCATTTCCACACAACTATTTTTGCTTGTAACTTTGGACTCAGTCATTTCCGGACCAGGGTTCATTACCTCAAATTGATATATGTGCCATTCCCCATCATCCCTGAAAGTTTGTAACACTAGCCCGGAAACACCCTGTATAGAAAATCCCTATACGTGTTTGTCCACCACAAATTCCACCACGACCTGGATGAAATCCCGGCCGCCAGGATGGAAGAGTGCACTGAACTTAATCCAAAGACACGGTTTGGTAGTAGTAGAGCGTAGTAGTAGTAGCATTGGTAGTAGTAGTAGTATTAGTTGTAGTAGTAGTAGTATTGGTAGTAGTAGTATTAGTAGTAGTAGTAGTATTAGTAGTAGTAGTATTGGTAGTAGTATTAGTAGTAGTAGTATTAGTTTTAGTAGTAGTAGTAGTAGTATTAGTTTTAGTAGTAGTAGTAGTAGTATTAGTTTTAGTAGTAGTAGTATTGGTAGTAGTAGTATTAGTAGTAGTAGTAGTAGTATTAGTTTTAGTAGTAGTAGTAGTAGTAGTAGTATTAGTAGTAGTAGTAATTTTACTTAACCACACGTTCAGCTGAAGAAGTTTTTAAGTGCTCACGGGATTATTCAAAGAAGAAAAAAGAAATCAAAGTGAGCTAGTAAAACCCGACGAATTTTGCCCGAAGACCTCTATCAGAGAGAGGGTTCTTACATGCCTTAAATACACGACAAAGATCCTACAGCTATACTTCTCTCCCAGAAGGTGCCATGTATTAATCTGATCTGACTTTTGGTATGTCTATAGTATTGTATGGACAAATAAGGCATATCGAGAATCAAAACAGATTGTCTTATTTGTTATTTGCAGACATGATGAAATCGTCTACATTTCATGACTTACACTTGTCCTTAGTATGTAACCAAAAGAAACTGTAAATATTGCCTCTGGTCTGATTCTTCAAATATGAAAATAGGCTGAAAACTCAGACACTACCCAAGAATTCACTTCTAATTTAATTTAATTTAACTAGCTAGCGAGTACAAATTAAAATTATAAAACAAAAATGTTTCTAACCACTACCGTAAAAGCCAGGCTCGTGTACGGTGTGGTCTTAGCCAATAATATAATATAAAATTTACAAGGACAGTTTACTAAATACAGTAACTTAATTCAAATCAATAAAATTAATTCTTCTGATTAAAACGTCTACAAAATGCGTTCTAAAAGTCTAAATTCTAATGCGAAACCTATGCATAAAAATCAACGAAAAAGCAGCTTAATCAATGGGTCATGTCTAGAAATTAACTGGCTTTGACAATTTATAAAACTAGGGAATATGATTTATGGTTGCTAAGTCAAAGCCTGATGTTCTCTTGTGTTACAAATTACCAAAGCCTGCTAATTTCTAGACATGGCCCACAGATTAAGTTATTTCTTCATTGTTTTTATACGTATATGTTTCATACGGTAATGTGAAATCCATATTTCCTGCGTATATTCAGAAAAACACGCGGTAGAAGTTTCTATGCACCACATAGCAGAAGAGATCCGGAGGGGTCCCATAGAAATACTTACTTACTGGCTTTTAAGGAACCCGTAGGTTCATTGCCGCCCTCACATAAGCCAACCATTGGTCCCTACCCTGAGCAAGATTAATCCATTCTCTATCATCATATCCCACCTCTCTCAAATCCATTTAATATTACCTCCCATCTACGTCTCGGCCTCCCCAAAGGTATGTTTCCCTCCGGCCTCCCAACTAACACTCTATATGCATTTCTGGATTCGCCCATACGTGCTATATGCCCTGCCCATCTTAAACGTCTGGATTTAATGTTCCTAATTATGTCAGGTGAAGAATACAATGCGTGCAGTTCTGTGTTGTGTAACTTTTTCCATTCTCCTGTAACTTCATCCCTCTTAGCCCCAAATATTTTCCTAAGCACCTTATTCTCAAACACCCTTAACCTATGTTCCTCTCTCAAAGTGAGAGTCCAAGTTTCACAACCATACATAACAACCGGTAATATAACTGTTTTATAAATTCTAACTTTCAGATTTTTTGACAGCAGACTAGAAGACAAAAGCTTCTCAACCGAATAATAACACGCATTTCCCATATTTATTCTGTGTTTAATTTCCTCCCGAGTATCATTTGTATTTGTTACTGTTGCTCCAAGATATTTGAACTTCACCTCTTCAAAGGATAAATTTCCAATTTTTATATTTCCATTTCGTACAATATTCTCGTCACGAGACATAATCATATACTTTGTCTTTTCAGGATTTACTTCCAAACCTATTTCTTTACTTGCTTCCAGTAAAATTCTCGTATTTTCCCTAATCGTTTGTGGATTTTCTCCTAACATATTCACGTCATCCGCATAGACAAGCAGCTGATGTAACCCGTTCAATTCCAGACCCTCTCTCTTATCCTGGACTTTCCTAATGGCATACTCTAGAGTCTAGAGCAAAGTTAAAAAGTAAAGGTGATAGTGCATCTCCTTGCTTTAGCCCACAGTGATTTGGAAAAGCATCAGTCCCATTCCGAGGCTTATTTGAAGGATTCGTAACAAGCTGTTTTTTACGGTGATAGGTTGTTAGCCTTTCGCCCAACCTCCAAGCTGGAGGACCACCTCTCATCGGCTGTCCGCGACTGCTTATTCAATATATTCACAGCTACTCTCCAGAAAAATAATTTTAAATAGATGAGGATATAATAAGCCTCAAGCGAGTCAAATACGTATTCCAGATGATGATTATGATGATGATGGTTGCTATTAATTTGCACCACTCTAGACCGTGTTTGAACCCGAAAAACGTCCAAACCAATGGAAAAAAATGTAACCAATATTCTGACAAGGATGATCTAAAAGAAATGTATGTATGTATCCACTTTACGTGATTCGGGTTCCGGATATATCGGATAGATAACAGGACTGTGGCCCATTTTCTAGTTGCACACCACTTCGGCGAGCCACGTTGAACATGTGTATCTGTGGAGAGTTATGTCGTGTACTAGGATAAGTGTAGTGTATGGAATGAGTGAGGATGGTGATGAATATGAGGAAGGCAGAGGAGAAACCCGATGCCGGCATGTAGCCTACTCCTGTCGAATACGATATGATATATTTATTCCACTAGATTACATCGGTCGTGATGGCACTTCACATTTCTGTATACAGTGCCACACTTCCTTGGATACATATGCTGCTTACGTTTTTTTTTTTCTTTTTTATCATCCGCCTATTACATATAAATGACACTGAACACTTTTCTATTATTTATTTCACATCTGTTTCATCTCCCTCCTTTTTCCAGTTAACCATCTTATTTTTGAATAATTTCGAGGGAAAAATTGTTCCGGAGCCGGTTATCGAACCCGGGACCTTTGGTTTAACGTACCAACGCTCTACCACTGAGCTACTCGGGAACTCTAACCGACACCGATCCAATTTTTCCCTCTATATCCACAGACCTCAAAGTGGGCGTTGGTACGTTAAACCAAAGGTCCCGGGTTCGATACCCGGCTCCGGAACAATTTTTCCCTCGAAATTATTCAAATCAACTTTACAGGGAGTTGTACCTGAAATCTTGATTTGCATCTTATTTTTACTAATCTCATTAAACTAAACACTCACTTCTCACAATTCATTATAAATTGTACTCAACACTGTTTACATTAAGTTCAACTCTTCCATAGTTTCCATCTTATTTATTCACATGAATCACTAACGTCCTCTGATCACTCGTCCCACTAATCTAATCTGTATATTTTCAGACGAACTAGTTTCTACAGTTTCATTACATTTCCATTCCCACTTTCTTTATTATATTTGTATTATTACTTAATTATTTTCATTCCCTGGCTATTACTCTTATCTTTTTCATCCTTTTTGGTTTGCCGTCTTTTCTGTCATTATCACCATGTTCAATTTATCACTTTCCTGTGTTTTGTCACTCATGCACCAACCTCTTAAGTTACAACTTTTCTGTCCCTTACTTCTTCCCACTGACGTACCTCTATTCGGTGTCGCTAATGAGCATATTCCGAATCTCAGCGCTGAGCAATCTGATGGCATCACGGTGTTCCGAATTTCACCGATGGCGTCACTGATGCTCCACCGGTGTCGCACCGGTGCCATCAGCTTGCAGAGATGGTGGCAGTATCCATCAGCCTCTATCAGTGAATCTGATTTCTTCTTGTATAGGGCGGGAATTAGCAGACGAATGACATCGTGCACTGTTGTGTCATAGCGATGTGTTCTGCTTTAGTTCTGCTGTATTGTTTGTAATGAGCACAACGTAAAAACAATATGTTAATGGCTTATGAGCGAACATGTCAACGGACCAGTTATGCTCTCTTTTCTTTGAACGAGATGGCAGTACGGAAATTTCGCAAATTCTGCTACCGTAGCACAGACAACAACTTACTGTATATAGTCGCCATGACAGCCAGCGATCCCTCCAGCAGTTTTGTTCCTATTTCGCTGCAGCGTGACGTATAATTGTTGTCCACCGGTCCGGTGAGATTCGGAATACGCTGAATGTTACTTCAGCCCTTGCACTTCTTGCAGAATCTTGACTTCTTATCTCCTGTCGAATAACACCAAGGGCGCCGCCAGGCTTAACATCCCCGTCTTACGGACGAATCACTATCAACAGTGACATACGCCTTCTCTTCATATGCACTGCAGAGAGATTTACGATTTAACCCAGACATATTGGTGTACAATCTAGTGATTAGAAATTGTGCACCGCCATTTCTCCTAGTACCGAGGTAGAAATTTTACATGAACATTTCTGACCACGCCGAGGTTCGAACCCGGGCCGGCTGGTCTGGACAGAGACAAACTATCACAGAGGTAACTCGGCGGACTCTGTAAGAAGTGTTAATAACATCTAGAATTCTTGGTTTGTCATTGCGAAACTCTGCCTGGAACTAAACCTTTCAGCAATCTGCTAATGTGAACCAAGATAGTGTCCACTTTTTCGGATCACTTTGTGCTGGATCCACCCCGATTAGAACAAGCCCGGGATGGTGGGATGGGTAGATTGCATATGGCTACTCACAGCGTATCTCTCATCACAAAGGGGTGGAAGGGGCGAGTAATTGCCCCCGCACGTGCGCTGCTGTAATTAATGCGGTTATTTTCGGAAATACTCCCCGCTCCAAGTGTTGTCATGTCACATGTAATGACGCCCCATTTATCCCGATATATATAAAAGCACTTAATCCCATTTAAAATAGATGCTCTGAAAAAGGTCATTATTTTAACTGTGGTTCACTTATATAATGGCCACACTAATACGGGTACAGTCCAATTTTAATGAAATTGGTTTTTTTAAAAAAAAGGTCAGCCGCGGAATCATAAAGAAATCCTGACACTACTCCTTTTTGCACTTGTGGTAAAACTTTATGGCACAGAACACAAATGTATCAACATAAGCTCTCACGGCGGTGGTTTGTGGTGCAATTCTGGAAACTGTGTCATGAAATGGAAAGTTTCCAACGTTTCTGAACTACTACCCTTTTTTTTTTTGTCTTCAAAAGTGATTCTGTTGCTTACGTTTCAGAGGATGAAACGAATAAGTAATTCAGAGACTTTGATAACTCTTCATTTCACGACATGATTAAAACAGCACAAAAATCAACAAAACATATCAACATTTACGAGATCTTCTCTATCATTATCCTTCACTTTTTATTTTAGTTATACCTCCTACCAAGTGCTTCTCTCCAGGACTGGCGTGGTGACGAAACCAACAGAAAGCTACTCGTTCTCTGTTTTCCCTAAATATGAGCCGCTCATAAAACCTAGGTTGCTTTCACATCTATGACGTAGTGCAAAGACCGAACAAGCATGATTTTAGAAGCGCTATATTATTTTTTGACGTGAAACGTCCATGTTTGAGGAACAAGAGAGAAATTTTGTAACTTTCTTACTGCTCTGATTTTACTCGTGCTACCATGAAAACAGAATTGTAAGAGGAACTTCGTACGTCATGGTTTTCTCCGCGGTCCGTCTTAATAATTCATTAGAGTCACGCAGTAAGTCAATTGGCTTGTTGTCAGGACGACAACTCATCCTGCCCATGGTTGTTACGTGGCGTCTTTCGGGCGCTAAAACAAATGTCGGGATGAGACCTAAAAGATATAGGATACAGATCTAATTCCCTCGCTCCAAATTTGCCACCCCCTGCTTTCCTTGGCTTAATTTTCATAAATTATGGGCGTCCACTTTCTTCTTTTGAATCGCCTTCTTCGGTAATTGGCTTCGCCATCGATATTGATATCTGCCGAGTAGCCTAACCTCTCGAGACTCTTGCGTATGTTCACAATGTAACAGACTATAGATTTGCTAATGTCGGGTACTTGACTGTCACCCAGATAGACAGTGACTAGTTGCAGGAAATGGGACCTAAAGTCGGATTTTTCGATTTTTTTTTTTTCAAAAAGAGAATGAAATACTGAGCATTAAAAAAATTCATGGTTCTAGGTGCTATAGTTTTTAATGTATTATTTATTGAATGTTGATATTAAATTATGTACTTTTCGAGAAAAATGCAATTAAAGTTTTCACTTGTTTTCTTAGCAACTATAGGTATTTAAGAAGCACCGTGTAAAACTACGTCCTTGTTTAGATGTAAAAAAAAGCCTACAGGTACCGTAGCGCAATATGTCAAAACATATAAATTCAGTCTTTACACCTCAGATTAGTTATTTTGTTCTCCTGTAAAATTTCCTTTCACGACTTTAGGTCCCTTTTCGCGCAACGGGACACTATGAAGCCAGTTATGTAGAGCAATTTACCGAAAGAGTCGTTGCCCACAGTGCGCCATAGGAGGCTGGTCTACGCTACATCCGCGATTAGGTGTGGTGAGGTGAGATGAGGTGAAATGAGGTGAGGTGATGGAAGTTTTTCTAGGGTTTCCACAGGGGAACTGAAGCCCCCGGAGGAAAGCCCTGTGTTACTCTGATCACGGGCTTCCCCAACACAAGTTATAAATTGGAGGTACACCGGAGATCGAATCCGGTACACATGATTATAAATCCAGCGCTGTAGCCACTACACCACCGTCGCAGCTTACAATATAACACTGAAAATATTATAAATTTTAAACAGTATTGTTGTTAGGGCCTATACATTCAGAATGCGGACAGTTCTGAACATGCTTAACATAATATAACCAAAAAAACTTAAATAAATTCTTCTCTCTTTTAATAGAATGCAAATTTTAACAAGGGAAACAAATAAATTGCTAGTTCATTGGGCTAACGGCATCATCAGTTGAGTACATACTTCTAATGAGTGCATCGATTCTTAATTAACATGGAGGCATGAGATAATTACTCTGATTACCATTACAATCCACTCTAGCTCCACCTCTATTTATTTGTACGTTTGTTGAGGTTTTCTATAAAATATTTGTTACACAGGCTATATGTAACTTATACATTAATATGAAATAATATGATATAGCGTTAAAGTACTTTAAATATTACATTTTATTACTTTAATCCGAGTATTGCCGTTCCACTGAATTACTGAGATTTTATTAAATCCTCTATCAGTTTTTCTGTAATTTTATAATGCTGTATTTCCCGGGAACATTTTCAACTACTTCTGAAATGAATTTATATAATTTGCATAGTTAAATAAGTATTATGAATTCTATTTATGCTCCCACATACCTTGTATTTCAATTATTAGATTATTATTTTTCAATGCTATTTCATTTTCTTTGCTTAAAACGTGTTTATCTGGTGGAATCGCATAGGCCTATTAGACACAATTTCTGTTTGTTATTAAGCTATGGCACTCTTATCTACATTTCTTTGATTCCAAATTACTGTTGTTCCTCTATTACACTTATTCACAATGGAAATTCTTCACTTTCCTACCGTTTTTACTGTAATTATGGTTATGCATTTACCTAGCCTTCAAATTTAAATATAAAACCACGTTTGTTGTTATGAACATTCTGAAAGATTCTGTCAGTCGATAGCTTTTAGATATCAGTTTCCGCATTAGATAAATCGCCAATAAGAAATTTAACACCGAGCGTTTGCACTGTGGGCAGATATCGGATTCGTTAGCTCAAAAACTGTTTAATACAAGCTTTCCGGTTTAGATGCCTCTGGGGAAAGCAAACCACATTGCAACCAATGTTTTCGCTTTCCGCTACAGCAATCGGGTACAAGTGAAACGCAAGTTTAGGTATTTTAAATCGTTGTTGAAATATGGATTAGATTAGTTTTAAATTGTTGTACAATGGCGGATAAACGCTCTTCGAACACAGTTAATTTTCCTATATAACCTTCACACTGTAGTTTACTATATTGTGACCCCACTGCCATTACAGGTTATTTCGATATTGGTTGGTCGTTTCTATGGTGCGTTACGCAAATACTGAGGTGTCAGCATCAACTTTAAGGACTTCAGTGGTTACTTGTACCATGAAATGTTCATGGTTGGACTACAATTTTGGTATTTGATGTTAAATTGTATAAAGTCACTGACAAACAACAATACGCTTTTGAGCTACAACATGATTTGGACAGACTATATAGATGAATTATTGACAATTTTCTTCTGTTAAATCCTAATAAATGTTGCTTTATGACGTATTCTAAAAATAAGATAACTCAAAATTCGTATGAAATTAATGGTGTGAAATTACTTAGAGTAGAATTATTTAATGATCAGAGTATTTATTTTACACATAACTTATATTTTAAAATTCACTTAAATCACGCGGTAATTGATGCACACAGGATTTATAATAAGAAATATACAAAAAATTTAAAAAATATAAATACTATTGATACTCTATATAAAACTCTAATTAAGAGTAAACTAGAGTATGCGTCTATAATATGGTCAGTTCCAGTCCCATCAGATGCAAATAGAAAAGATAAAAAAAAATTACGTTACTTATATTTATTTAAAAAAACAATACGTGTCGTCTTATGAAAAGCAAATTTCATATAATCAATTACTTTTTAATTCAATTATAATAAATTTAATTATAAAACTTTAAAATCTAGACGATTAATAAATAGCCAAATTTTACTCTATAGATTATTAATGGTATATTGAATAACTGATTTTCTTGAATTCCTTCACTTCACTGTAAAAAAGAACAGAATTTATGTCATAGGCAAACTTTTGTTATTCCAATTCCTAGAACTGTTTTCTTCAAGAATTCTCCATTGTTTGTTATGTGTAATACTTACAACTCTTTGTCTTTAAACTGTGATTCTCAATTAGATTTCAGTTTATCAGTCAAAAAATTTCATACTATATTAAAAAGAACTTTATTTTTTTAGGCACTTAAATTATGAATAAGTGTATTATAATGTTTTTATTCCAATTTTGAAATATTTCTGCATTATTGTATTGACATTTGGCACTAATATTAACTGCAATATTATATTCTAGCATCTATTATGTTTCTTTCTTTCTTTCTTTCTTTCTTTCCTTCCTTCTTTCTTTTGTGTTGTTTGTTTTGTTTTCTCACTATTATGTATTTTGTATATGTATCAATGTAAGCCACCTAATATTGAGTATAATTAGTTACCACTGCCACCTGGTATTTACCCATTTGCAGTGTGAATAAATGCATGGCATACATACATACACATACATACATTACTTACATACATACATTGACTCAAATTTTCACAACAGAATAACAGACCTACATACGCCTAGAGAGTGACAGAAACGAGACATAATGTGTTATATTGTAAACATACAGGTAGCAAGGCATGTAGTATTACCTTTATTGTAATGGGACATGCCGTTCAACTAATATAAAAAATACATACATACATTACATACATACATACATTACATTACATTACATTACATTACATTACATACATACACATCAGAACACTTATGAGCAAGCAATTCAAAATGAATAAACCTTAAAATCTAACGTTTGTTAGAATTTTGTGAATGAATTACATGGTTCAGAAATAAATTAATATTAAGCCTAACCTCATAACTTGCTTTAACAAACTAATTTTGCTTACCAGAATAATTATTATATGAAGGGCTGAAGTTTTATATAATTGATCTAAACGTAACACAACACAATATAATGCTTTTGTAACATAAATACCTAAAGAATACTGTAAAAATAAGGTATAACACGTTTTCGCACTTTCCATACATTAATAATCACACTCTCAGCTGGCTTTTCAATTCACAGTATTGACCTGTACGGATTTATCTATTTTCAACGAGTTCTGACAGTCGCTGTTAGATGTGAGACGCTACTAGAGGTGGTAAGACGTTTTCTCGCGGACACAGTAAAATAATTAATCTGGTGGGAAATGTACTTCCCACCACCTGGTAAAGGGTTAAATACAGAACTTCAGTCATATTATTATGAAATTAATTTCATGGTGTGAATAGTCAGAGTGGACATTTAGAAGCAAATTCACTGTGCGCCCGTCAGAGATAGCGGAAGCGTTGAAACATAGCTATGTCTGCCACCTGTCCAGATTGATGCTCTCGAGTTCGAATCTTGTGTCTTGACGCGTGCATCGTCGCAATCTGTGCCCCTGATGAATAATGCTGTTAATTTCGGCCGGCTGGCTTTATGAACCATTTTAATGCGGAGCGCACTAATGCATCCTGCAGTTCATCGCAAAAATTGCACCGTGTGAATGAAGCCATATTGCGGACAGTCGCGGCTCCTGGACAGTAGAGCACTGCGATACAGTCGCTTGCGTCATGTAGGTACACTCAACGATGCCCTCGAGTGTAAAACAATATACCCGGATCGTTTATCAATCTCAGAACCATGAAACACTCAAGAGTTCACATATTAAGCTCGGTGAAGTAAAATTCAAGGTTTAGCTTGGGTATTTTTTCATATACAGTAAAACCTCCGTAAAACGAAACGCAATCGTTCCTGAATTTCCTCCCCCCCGTTTTCACAGGTTTTTGTTTTACAAAGGGTTGAGTTTTGGCAAAACTAAGAATGGAGTACTGCAATATTCTCACTGTAGGAAGAACACAATGAAGAAATAATTTGAAATAAAAGTTACTAGAGTCTGTGTGATGTATCTTGTCTCACTGTGAAAAGAGAGAGAAAGGAGATATGTCTTACTTCGTCTGTATTGTTGTGGCGATGGGGGAATGGAGCGATGCCGTCCATCCATCCAGTGGCGGAAGGGACCAGTTGATACTTTCTGTAGCGCAAAATAAAAATACAAAATATCTCTCTTTGTACTGTGTAGTTCCGTCACTCAGCTTGTCTTTCAAGAAATTGAGTTCCGGTAGCCTGTTCAATAACAAGGTTTTGAAAGGAATACTCAAAATTTACAACCCTCCTATAATCTCCACCCTCATTTGAAGGGACTTGGTTTTATTGCTACTGAGACAGGATAAACCTTACCAGGTATACAGTATATGCAAAGTGAATTTTATTTTCACAATTATTAACTTACGTAATTGCAGCCTCTCTCTCTCCCTCTCCCTCTCTCTGCGCCTAGTTTCTTGGCAACCACATTTCTTTTAAAGTGCATTGCCGCGACTTTTTTTTTGAAGGGAATGTTGTAGGATTTCCTTCGCGTCCTGCATCAATTCAGAGTATAAATTGCGCTCGGTTGTGTAACTGAAGTTGTGTTTTGTGGAAAATAGATTAACTTCACTTTAGACAAATCAATCCTTGGATGGCAGGTAGCATTGCCTAAAAACAGTATGACCTTACGACCTTGACGTTTCATTGCTCCATTAAAATTATGAAGCCACTCTTCCATGATAGAATTGGTCATCTAGGCTTTTTTATTAAATCGCACAGTTTTACTTTATTCACACTGTTATTTAACACTGTATTGGCATATTAATACAAAACTCAGAATAAATAAACGGAAATGTGAAACTAAATTGACACTACACTACAATTATTCCCAGTTTTATTCTACTCGCACTGTCCTTTATCACTGTATTGGCTTGTTAGAACAAAACTAAGAATAAATGAACTAAAATGCAAGAGAGTTGGAAGAAGTAACGGTACAGGAGGTCAGTAACCTGCCCGGGTTCTTGACAATAAGCATAGAATAGTGACACGGTAAGAGAAACTTCACCCCCAATGCCTGACAAAGAATAGCTAAAGTCTTCCAGATCATTGCATGTGCAGTCACACAAAAAATTATGCTATGCTTCGTACAATATTATCGCAAAATTAAAAATGGTTTGATAAAATTTAGCAACAATTACGCTTTAGTCAGGATTTTTTTTACATAAATGGTGCCCAAAAATGATTCCGTTTACGCGTAAGGCAGTTTTCCGTTTTAAAGTATTATTTTACATAGGAAATCATTCCGTTCCAAAATTTATTTTTCGTTTGTGGAGGTTTCCTTTTTATAGAGGGTACGTTTTAGCAAGATTTTACTGTACCGCATTTTTCCGCAGATAAGTCGACATTTGAATTATTTAAAAATCTTCTCCGAACCGAGGGGCGTTTTATAGTACAGATACAAAAATAATTACTTAAAAATTCTGCACCAAAAATAAGGTAAAGGAGTGATTCTTAACAAAGAGTTCCCCCAGCAAACAGCTTGATTAGAAATCATAAAGGTCTAACCCTCTCGGAATGGGTAGATGCCTTTAAAATGGTAGGCTATGTCGCTCCGGTCCGAGCTGTACCGGGTAGAAGTCGGGATGGTACCCGCTGTGGGCGCTGTCTCAGCGAGATTGAAACTCTTCTTCCTTGGCTTCTGCCCCTATAGTGAGGCCCTTCGCAACATCCGTCACCATCGTGTCCGTTCTATGTTGGCGGAGGCCCTAAAGGAGGTAGGGTTTACTGTCCATCAAGAGGTGCAGATACTAGCCTCACAAGGAAATGTTGGGCGAATTGATATCATTGCCATTTAGAACAATTCGGCATACATTCTTGATCTCACCATCAGATTTGAGAGTAGGCGCTTGGACACCCCTGCTGTAGAGTATAAAGTAGCCTATATTGTGATTATTGATATTCTACGTCTTTTTTAGCATTAGTTAGCAATGTCCAATCTATCGCAATTGCTTCAAGAACGAATGACAACTAGATTAAACTTTAAGGTAACTTGGACCGCAACTTTCATGAGATTTGTGGAACATTTTCTTCCTTTCATACCGTTGTGTCCAAGGATTATGATAAGCAATAGCTATATTTTCACTTTATTTGAAAGTAATGAAATTGTACTTATTAAAACATTCAGTTTAATCATTAAAGACATGATCTGACATGCGACAGAGATCGCTTCCTGTTTCAACAGATTACCGTATAGTTTAGCAATGTCAGCAAAGTCAGAGTCCAGTCCTTGAACAAGGCAGGAAATGTGTTACGCTTGCATTTTAGCGCAAATGCTAGTCTCACGCAACAGCTGACATATACACAGATTTATGCAGTAGGCATTAACAAACCGCGTCTCTCTCGAGACTTCTAATTGGTGATTATTTTGAATTCTGATTTTCTATTGGTTTAATCAAAAACAGAGATTCAATCGTGAGAGTTCCTTAAATCTGTATTGTTCCAAGTGACAACAGGAACTGCCGATCCGAAATAATAGTTAAGAATCAGAAGCGTGGTATTCAGTAAGAGCAATACCGTCTTTTTAAAAGATTCGCGGGCAAAATAGCGTCACTGTTACGTCACAAAGGGCGCGGTTCGAGAACTTATAAATGGACATGAAACTTCCAAATCACGATCATTAGCCATTGGTTCATCAGTCTTTGTTCAAGACAGCGGTCATGCGGTAGCGAACGTAACTTCCCGACGTCCAGGAAGAAGGCAAGAAAAATGGCATCATCTGTGAATAGTACCAGGGTTCGCCCTACAGACATCTGTGGGTAAAATTACTTATTCAATTCTCATACTTTACAATTAGCAGCCACTATGATACTTCAGAAATAATACTTCAATCTCTACACTCTATCTGTAACTGTCCTGATTTGATATCTTGTAAATAAACTTAGTAATAGTGAACATCTAAATTTGTGATCATTTCGAAAACCTGATATAACATTTTTAATAGGAACCCCTCCTATCCTTAAGCAAGTACAGTTTATACATTGTCAGAGAGTTAGAAAGTGTAGTGACTAATTCGTTTGTGTTGCCTTGATAGTAGGATATAACTCGCGATTTTCTCAGAGATAAACCATCCGCCCTTGTCGTGGCAAGTGGCACAACTATACCTACACTTATTTTTCATAATTGACAAACAGAAGAAGAGTACAGAATGAATGCCTTGTGCACTACTTGTCACTTGACATTATTTAATTTTATCTGTAATGTGATGATTTAACATATGATATATATACAGAAATGATATGAAATATTAGAACAACATTATTAAAGAAGACCATTCTTTCACTAGTCCGTAAATGCGAGACAAGCTTTTTACAGTCTCAAATACGGGATTTCCGTACAATATGGGACACCTGGCAGTCCTATGTAGACCTGAAGTTCGAATGCTGGCACATTTACGTGCTACCTTCTCGCTTTCTTTATTCGTCACTAGCAGGCCTACTGTACGAGTCTGGAGAAACATTTCTGCGAGTGAATCATCGCTATCAGAGGGGTGCGGATGTAGACTCTACTAGCACTTAGGTTGCATGACTACCATTGTTGAGTGATGACACAATCCCCTCTAGTTTGTTCAGTTACGGAAGTATCAGGTAACAGTAGCAACTGGGAATTTTCCGAAGACGATCGCTGTCTGAGTGAAGGTAGCTTTTATCTTCCACTCCCAGCTCGCTCGCTCACTGCAAGGCACGTCACAGTCTAAAGTAGGGTTGCAACTTTTACAGAATAAAGAGGAAGATTTTTAAGACATATTTTTAGTGATCATTCGTTCTTAATTATATTAAATGACGTAGTGGAACAGCTAATATACATGCAACCATTGTACACACGTGTCAATTACAAGTTACTAAAGTTGAACAACGGTCGCGAAAGCAAGACTAACAGCGCCCGAAAAGCCGAAAATCCGCACGACAATGCTGTCTACGTCACGTCGTTGACGTAAATACTGCTTGTGAGTATTTCAAGACATCGGAACTTCGGGAGTAATCAACTCTCGAACGTCAAACAGCCTTGAATCGCCACAGTTGTTTATACCAGATTGAACTTTTATCTCCTTCGGTAACTGTTATGTATGTATAAACAAACAAGTAGCTTATTTTGAACATCTTCTCTACCTTTCAGTGTATAATAATCCGTTCCAAAATCTTTATTCAATTATTAGGCCCTTATTAAAAGGTTAGGAACTTTCTTTTCGTATGTTTGAGATTAAGTGTACAAACTCGAGTAAAAAATATTAACATTTTATTTAACGTTATGTTTTATGTTTCTTAGAAATGCAAATTTATTTGAGAATTTTTTTTTTCTTTTTATATAACCATAGATAATATCATATAATAGAACAAGAACATTTTGATAACTAAGGTACTGTTCTGTTTTGTCTTTTTGTCTCATTTAAACATTTATAATGTTATTTATTTCAATGATGTATGTTATTCAAAGTTACGAAATCTTTCCACGCCAACCAAATGCTATTTTGAGAATTATGAGCGAGACCAGAAGCGCACGAGAATGACGAGACGAGACTCGAAAGACAAATGCAATGAACACAGCGAGCGAGATCGGCAGTTAGTTCTGTTCATCTCTAAAAATTACTCTTTCACAACACTTTGGTATTTTGAAACTGACTTAGCTTCATTTATTACTTTATTGTCATTCTTTAATACATTAAACAGTTCTTTGCAGGACATGTGAAAATTTGTAAGAATTTGTGCTCTGAATTTAACAGTTTTGGTGAGCACTTGTTACTAATATCAGTCCATCTTCTTCATCATCGAAAACACTTGTTCCATAAAGGCATTCAAGCTTGATATACTCGTTTTCAGTACAAAACATGAATCGAGAAAGATTTTGAACTTTTTGTCGCGGCACTAATGTAAAGAATTTTACCCACTTATATACCCCCCCCCCCTTTAGCTATACAGTCAGTGAAATTATCTTTCACTTCACAAAATTCTTCACACAGCTGGTCCATATTGACTTGATCGTGTAGGTTGAGAATTCCAGCCGCAATTTCGAAGTTACAATTTTTATCTTTCCGTTAAAAGAAAGAACTTCAAAGTTTTCATGTTATTACAAGCTGTAAAATCATAAAAAGTTTAGAGATATTTCTGTCATACGCTAGACGTGATAGGGGAGTACAAAATTTAATTCAGTGTATCACTCGGCCTCATGCTAAAGAGTACAGAGCATTTCTAAGTAGGTTATTTTACGACACTATATCAACATTTGAGGTTATTTAGCATCTGAATGAAATGAAGGTGATAATGCCGGTGAATGAGTATGGGGTCCAGCACCGATAGTTACCCAGCATTTGATCATATTGGGTTGAGGGAAAATCCCGGAAAAATCTCAACCAGGTAACTTGCCCCGACCGGGATTCGGACCCGGGTCACCTGGTTTCGCGGCCAGACACGCTAACCATTACTCCACAGGTGTGGACTTCTGTAGGTCATGATACACAACGACATAAACTTTGTGAAGAACACGCCAGTCGTTAAGAGTTTTTCTTTAATCATACAACTACACACAAAACAAATGACATTCATCTTAACCGTGAACATTTTCAAAATTCAGTGTCTTATCAAAAAATGTTCAACCATTCCATTGGATATAAGTTTACCATCAATTTCCATTGCACAACTTAATACTGCCAAGGAAAATGACATTCGGAGTCTCTTTAAGTACCTTACTGAATAGGAGGCGGATTGATTTGAAGAAATACTCACCAAAGCAAAGTGACTCAAATAAAAAAGACAAATGAGATTAAAAATGGCAAGCAAGAAAAGTTTGTTTATCATTTGTTAAGTTACTATCAAAATTATTATAGATTCCACATCAGTCTATTGGAAAATATAAATTACTCATTTATTTTGGATTATCTTTACCTTGTATGACAATTTTATTACTATTATTATTATTATTATTATTATTATTATTATTATTACTATTATTATTATTACTATTATTACAAGTGACTTAAGGGAAGACTACACTGAAAATCATGAAAAGTTTTCCAAATATTTTTAGCTATTTCACTTATACAGAATTTATATTTTCATACCCCAAATGCATTCAGCTCAATTCTGATTACAAATACTCGTATGTTTACACTTTTTAAATTAAGGCTGGAAGGGGGCGTGGAATTTAAAGAGCTGTCAAAATTGTTTTTCATCGAAGAATTCTTTTTTAAAATTTCTGATTACAAATCTAGTAACTTTTTGTTGGCTCCCTGAAGTTCCTAGATGAATGTAGCGGAGGGGAATATTAATTTACATAAATATTCATTTTATTTTCAAATCTATTTTTCTGTGTTCATTTTTGTTGATTCAACGCCAACTTTCCTATGCCAAATATTAATCAATCTGGATGAAATTTTTACTGCAAGTATTTATGAGGTAGCTGCATGTTTTGTGAGAAATGCTGCTAGTTTATTTTATTAATATTTTTCTTAGATTGCATATTTCGATGTTCGTCTTTTGCCTCTCTGTGAGGGCCCAGGTTTGGCAACCGTATGTTAGCACCGGGAATACACAGGAGTTAAGACCTTCTAGTCTGAGTCTGCGCTTGTCATTAACATTATGTATTATGTACTAAGGGCGTATACTGGCATATTTTAAATTGCAATCTGCTATTTCAAATGTTACAACATCTGTTTCTTTTTTTTTTTTAGTTGGTTATTTAACGACGCTGTATCAACTACTAGGTTATTTAGCGTCGATGAGATTGGTGATAGCGAGATGATATTTGGCGAGATGAGGCCGAGGATTCGCCAGAGATTACCTTGTATTCACATTACGGTTGGGGAAAACCTCGGAAAAAACCCAACCAGGTAATCAGCCCAAGCGGGGATCGAACCCGCGCCCGAACGCAACTTCAGACCGGTAGGCAAGCGCCTTAACCGAAACATCTGTTTCAAAGAATTGTCTTCAATAATAAATGATTATAATATGTTCATTACTGAAGTCATTAAAAATGTTTCTTTAAGTAGCCTTCTTGGTACAAGCACTAAACCAAAATTTCACCTCTCCCCCCCTTAAGACCTAATCTGCTTATATTATGTTCTAATTCCGTTAATCAATCGGATTTCAAAAAATTAAAATACATTCCATAGCCTCTTTGTCTACAACAAACAGACCCCTACTACTGCTGCAACAGGGGATCGAAACCTGGACTGTTACGAAAGAAAACTCCATATTGCTTGATCTACGACTCAGCCTAAAAAGTGTCTCGTATCACTCAAGCCCAACCCCTAATTCAGAAGGTTTTCACTAAAAGGAGATTTGAGGACCCTAGTGGAATGGCTATAATAATCATAATAAGAAATGAAATGAATTGCAGAGGGGCGGTATTGCCGGCTGATGTTCCCCCGCCACGACCAGAAGCCGCCATTATTCGTCTTTTCTTGTATTATGCTGCACCCATTTTTATTTTTTGTTGCTGTTACAATTTATCTTTCCCTCCCCTTCCGTACTGAGCAGGTCGAGTGCAGCGAGGAAGCTGCGATATTGACGAGTACGCACGGCGACTTCCTGCACCCAATCCAAACAAACTGCGTGTCAGATGCGACTGCGGATTAACGGATGGAAAAAATATAGGTTTATAAACACGAGCCAGACACTAGGAAGGAGTTCCAGATTGTGACACTTCTAATATGCATAATAAACTGGTTCGGAAGAAAGGGATCTTCAATAAATAGTAACTTATTGTTATATTCCTGACAAGTCATGACATAGGATCTACTTAAATATATATAGTTCGTTTTTTTGGGTATAAGACACAGCTATATATATATATATATATATATATATATACATATATATATATATATATATATATATATATATATATATATATACAATGTGTCTCAGTGAAACTTACAGAAGAGTCCGTATAGGCTGATGCTTTCCCAATTCACTGCGGGCTAAAACAAGAAGATGCATTATCACCTTTACTTTTAACTTCGCTCTGGAATGTGCCATTAGGAAAGTTCAGGATAACAGAGAGGGTTTGGAATTGAACATATTACATCAGCTTCTTGACTATGCGGTTGACATGAATATGTCAGGAGAAAATCCACAAACGGTTAGGGAAAACACGAAAATTTTACTTGAAGCAAGTAAAGCGATAGGTTTGGAAGTTAATCCCGAAAAGACAAAGTATAATATGATTGTGTCTCATGATCAGAATATTGCACGAAATGGAAACAGATAGTTTTATCCTTCGAAGAGTTTGAAAAATTCAAATATCTTGGAGCAACAGTAACAAATATAAATGACATTCGGGAGGAAATTAAACGCAGAATAAAAATGGGATATACCTGTTATTATTCGGTTGAGTAGCTTTTGTCTTCTAGTCTGCTGTCAAAATATCTGAAAGTTAGAATTTATAAAACAGTTATATTACCGGTTTTTCTGTACGGTTGTGAGACTTGGACTCTCACTTCGAGAGAGGAACAGAGATTAAGGGTGTTTGAGAATAAGGTTCTTAGGAAAATATTTGGGGCTAAGAGGGATGACGTTACAGGAGAATGGAGAAAGTTACACAATGCAGAACTGCACGCATTGTATTCTTCACCTGGCATAATTAGTAACATTAATTCCAGACGTCTGAGAAGGGCAAAGGCATGTAGGACGTATGGGCTAATCCAGAAATGCATATAGAGCAGACCTGCAGAACTGTAGCTCTTGAGAGCGACTGCTATACTCCCCTTTCTTACTCCATCCACCTTTTCTAGCTCTGGAGTCATGGCGTTCTAGTTACGCTCGGCTGAATCAACATTCATTCTCGCGGCGGAAGTCGATCATCCCCAATAGAAGTGGAGTGAGACTGACGTCATATTTCCCCTACTTGCGAGTTCTGTTAGTAGGCTTGATATAGAGTGTTAATTGGAAGACCAGAGGGAAAAAGACCTTTGGGGAGGCCGAGACGTAGATGGGAGGATAATATTAAAATGGATTTGAGGGAGGTGGGATATGACGATAGAGACTGGATTAATCTTGCACAGGATAGGGACCGATGGCAAGCTTATGTGAGGGCGGCAATGAACCTCCGGTTTCCTTAAAAGCTATTTGTAAATAAGTATTATTATTATTATTATTATTATTATTATTATTATTATTATTATCATTATCATTATTACACACATGTAAATAAATAACATGCGTGGCCTTAATTTCATCGGAATTACATAATATAAAAAGGAAATTTAGGTTGAAATAAGCATGGTACCTCAGATTATGCAGTTTCCTTCTAAATATCGTCGGCTTACAAGCAAAACACATTAAGTCAAAAGTATTACTTCTGAGAAAAAGGCGTTTTGAAAGCTTTTGACAAAACTGAATCCTCGAATATTAAGTTTAGTAAGTTTTTTCTCTTTATGTGTATTTAATTTTACAATTCTAAGTTTATACACATACATTATATACGCCTTTTTCTTAAAAGTAATATTTTTGACTCAATGTGTTTTGCTTGTGAATCAGCGATATATTATTTCTCGTCCTGTCAGTTATTACGTATAACTTCCGCTCTAGACGACAACGCTAAGTGAATGATCATACTACGACAAAGTTCGAGAAACTTCCGCCAGCTTCACTTCATAAAACGTGCTTTAAAGAATTTTCACTTTCGTTCCGAAGGTCGCAGTTCGACGCTGGTAATTATTTACGGCTCGCGAGATGGACTAGCAGACGCATGCGCGCTGATTCCTCCCTCCTTTTTTTCCAATACTTCGCCGGTCGGCCGCCATTCCTGTGAAGAGGGGTGGGAGGGGGTGAGTTTAATACTCTGGTTAACAAAGGCACTCGAATATAAGAGCTGTAACTACCCTCGAGGAGCATCGATTCGCCCCTCGACATTTGTTACCGGGAATAAAATTAAAAAAATCGTGCAGTCGAACCAGCGCAGCGCCGCGTGAACATTTAATTAGGAACTGCAGCTCGTGCACCGCGTACCACGGCGGCCCGCACAGTCTTTCCACAGCCTAGTATATATACAGTCACGAAGCTCAATACGTAGTAATATGCAACTATAGATAGTTGCTAACCACTAGGATCGCTAATATCGCCTCATTACAAACAATGCGAAACAGTACCGGCGCAGTCTATTGTTTCTAGCACCCTCACAACTCAAGCTTCGTGACTGTATATACTAGACTGTGGTCTTACTCTTTGTTAGCTTTCAGCGTATTCCGAATCTCACCGGACCGGTGGGCAACAATGACGTCACGCTGCAGCGAAATAAGAACAAAACTGCTGGAAGGATCGATGGCTGTTGTCGACCTGGTTGGCGAGTTGGTAGAGCGCTGGCCTTCTATGCCCAAGTTTGCGGGTTCGATCCCGGGCCAGGTCGATGGCAATTAAGTGTGCTTAAATGCGACAGGCTCATGTCAGTAGATTTACTGGCATGTAAAATAACTCCTGAGGGACAAAATTCCGGCACATCCGGCGACGCTGATGTAACCTTTGCAGTTGCGAGCGTCATTAAATAAAACATAATCTTAATCGATGGCTGTCATGGCGACTGTATAAGTTGTTGTCTGTGCTACGCTAGCGAAATTTAGCGAAATTTCCGTACTGCCATCTCGTTCAAAGAAAAGAGAGCATAAACAATTTATTTCTTGAACCGGTAGTAATAACTGGTCCGTTGACATGTTCGCTCATAAGCCATTAACATATTGTTTTTTACGTTGTGCTCATTACAAACAATACAGCAGAACTAAAGCAGAACACACCGCCATGACACAACAGTGCACGATGTCATTCGTCTGCTAATTACTGCCCTATACAAGAACCACTCAGATTCACTGATGGCGGCTGATGGAGACTGCCACCACCTCTGCAAGCTGATGGCACCGGTGCGACACCGATGAAGCATCAGTAACGCCATCGGTGAAATTCGGAACACCGTGATGCCATCAGATTGCTCAGCGCTGAGATTCGGAATATGCTCTTTGTTCACAACGCAGTCCAGGCAAGATTATGGGAAACGAAGGGAACAGGAAAATGGAAAGTTAAAAACAATGGAGAATAATATTTCGTACGATTTGGATGTAATTATTATTATAGTTATAATAACATAAACAATTTCATCATCGTACCCTAAGTAATGTGTAGACGAAGTGACCCATTATAATTAATTCCAAGGCTTATTCCATTCTTGAGATGATATTTCAGAATTTGTTGTGGAATTCAATTGCTTTTATTGCAGACCAATTAGGTGGAGTTCGGCTAAGGACCGGACGATAGCGTTTCTAGTGTTTTTTTTATCACTGACAAGAGATGGCAGCAACTATGTCTATCTTTCTTACTTATTTGCTTTTAAGGAACTCGGAACAGTGAGGGAAGTGGGGAAAAAGACCAGAGACGGTATGCTACCCCAGGATTTTTGCTTGGCATACCTCGATTTAAAAAAGGCACACCGTCTTCCCTTGCAACATTCACGTACATGATGTATACAATAAATTGTTTCGTGCAGTCAGTAACGTGACTCTTTGAAGCTTACGAAATACATTACATTTCTTAATAAAATAATTTCAGTTATTTACTAGATTATTTTGCAATGTCCATTGAGTCTTATCATTTAAAATAATGTTAAAACTTCAAAAGAGCCTTACTTAATTAATAAAAAGTGCAACAACAAGAACAAAACTGACATCAAGTCACTAAATTGGCAACAATTGGCTTCACACTACAGCCTTCTATACTGAAATACTACCCTTGCAAGCATTCCAGGGGTTGAGTTATCAAATAAACGTGTCTAAATACATGTTGAATTCAGTTCCAGAAGGCTATGGTTTAGATTTACGAAGCAAACAGAAAGTACTCTTTGCTCTGAAGAAATATAAAACAAATTTTTACGAATCACATTTTTTCAGTGACGGTATATCATTTTTCACTAACGGTATGTTTTCTGGCCATAGAAACTAGTGGCGGTATTCCATACCGTCGCATACCGTCTCACTTCCCTCACTGACTCGGAACCTTTGCAGACTATCGGCATAGGTGGGGATGTCAGACTTAACCTCATGGAGATACCTTTGGTACTAATTTATGTTACAGGTTGAGTGAACCCCAGACTCATATTGCGACCGGAAATATTAGATCAATGGAGAAAATTCCTGGCCTCATCGGGAATCGAACACGCAACCTTCCGGTATGCAGCGTTACACCTTAATCGCGACGCGACCGCACTCTCCTATAAAATATATTTATACTTCATGAAAATTAAAAGCAATTACTTAAAAATAAAACAACAGTTTGAAACGTATGAGCATTTGCGTTGGTGTAAAAACTGTCTGGTTGTCAAATTTAGAAGAATAATTAATCATTTCAAGCTTTTATTTGAATACTAATTAGAAATTACAGTATTCATTGAACATCTACTCACATAATTTCTATTTAATTAAATTAAAATAGAATATATTAAACTGTTAATGCATTGCTAATTCAATTACTATGAATCTTCAGCGAAATCGTTAAAATAATATTAGCGATGCATGTGATTTATTTTGCCGGAGTGGGAATGCAGCTCTCTCTCCTCTCTGTCTGGTTTTCCCGCTGTCTAGCATAAAAAAACTGTATTTTTGGATATTATATTATCAAGTATTGAAGAACGGGAAATGAAATGACTCCACTGTTAAATTCTGATTGTCAGATACATACGTAATTCTTTAAAGGAATACTTATATGAATTTCAATTAAAATGTAGCTTAAAATGTACAATCTCTGTCATCAATACATAATACTCCTACTAACCTTCCTGCACTGTAGAAACGCACAACATATGTGTAATACAAAAAAAAATAAAAAATATATAATAATAATAATAATAATAATAACAATAATAATAATAATAATAATAATAATAATAATAATAAGAGAGCAATGCATTAAAACAGAATGTACGCTTGAGAGGACTAGTATAAAACTCCTTGAGCCACGGTAAATTATTAACAATTAACTGGTATACCGAATATAAACACATGAGAATATCCCGTAAATGTTCATATTCTTACTATTTCCATCTCAATGTAATTCCAAGATTATATTAAGTTCCTATACTTACGCGTGAATTCTACGCGTGTCTGTTTCCCATCCATGCTAAGGCACTACAGAATAATATTACACTATGAAATATATTCCAACCTCCCTATCGATTATAATAAACTCTTCCAAGTATGTTATGTACATGCGGATACATCTTATGTACAGGAATGGACTCGTTATCTGTTGAGATGTAAGATGTAAGCTAGAGATGAACAACGATCGAGAAAGCGAGACTAACAGCGCCCGCAAAGCAGAAAAACCCGCACGACAATGTTGTATTACGCCGCGTCCTTGACTTAAAGACTGGTTGTGAGTGTTCCGAGACTTGATGTTGATAACTGCCGAAGTCCCGAAGTCAAGCAGCCTTGAATCGCCACAGTTGTTTATACCTCGCTCAACTTTTATCTACTTTGGCAACTGTTATATATGTATAAACAATCAAGTAGCCTATTTGAAACATCATTTCTACCTTTCAGTGTATAATAATCCGTTCCCCAATGTTTATTTAATTACTAGGCCCTTATTAAAAGGCTAGAAATTTTCTTTCTTATGTTTAAGATCAAGTGTGCAATCTCAAGTAAAAAGATATTAATGTTATTTTTTATGTTTCTTAGAAATGCAAATTTGTTTCAGAATTGTTTTTCTTTTCTATTTATAGAACCATAAGTAATATCATATAATAGAACCAGGACATTAGCAATTAATAACTAAGGTACTGTTCTGTTTTGTCTTTTTGTCTCATTTAAACATTTATAATCTTGTTTATTTCAATTATGTATGTTATTCAAAGTTACGAAATGTTTCCACGCCGATCAAATGCTATTTCGAAAATGATGAGCGAGACTCGAAGCGTAAGAGAATGACGAGTTGAGACTCGAAAGACAAATGCAAGGAACATAGAGAGTGAGAGTGGCAGTTAGTTTTGTTCATCTCTAATGTAGGCATTTCCATGGTAACGTCAGTGTAATTTAGTTTTACAATATTCTTTCATGTTTTTCTATTAGTGTAAGACCGAATATAGCCGTTACATGTCCAAAACCCAATAAAGTAATCGACCATCGTGTAGGAAGATGTTAGTGGTTCCGAGCTTTTCTGTGGTGAGTCACAAGTAGGGCTACAGTAGAGTCTCGATTATTAAAGTTTCGATTAATCGAGATTCCGTGTTATCCTAGCCCGAGCCAAAAAAGAAAGCGATAGGTCTATAGGCCCTTTTTTCGGGAGAACGTTTAATATTCGATTCTCCGTTTTAAAATCTACTTGCTTACGTAGTTTCGTTTCAGTATCTTGTAAACAGAGGGCACGGAAGCTAACTGAATGAACCCATGCACCCTTGCATAATTGTGGAACTCAACGAACATCAGTGAAAATGAGTCCATCCAGAATGTGCACCAAAGTGTAAACTGCACTCTGACTATAAACTTTGAAGTGAGTACAATATCTACAATATTTTCATATTACTTCAGAATCACCCTGTACAAAAAATGTATTATTTGTTTGAAGGGGACGTCTATTTCCCAACTCCTGTTAGAGAGCAATTTACGGATTAATATTATACGTCTTCGTAATTTCTCATTTCCTGACAGTAATTTAAAATGTATTATAAATGTAGTAACAATAACGGTCCTGAAACATTCGTCTACCCTTCAAGTCGGACGTAAAGTACGAGTTTCTCAAAAACTTGGCAACGAATTAAAACAGTTTTAACTAACTCACCCTTCACCAGGAAGTATAACTGCTCATAGGAACTTACCTGAAACAAAAGAGAACGTATATAAGTTACACAAAATGACAATACAAGAAGACAATATATCGAACTTCGTTGCAAAATTCAGAAAACAATAGTTAATGCATCCGTGAGAAACTTGGCTGAAGTAAATTCACGTCCACTATCACAAGTGAGTGGAAAGCGCCATAAGTTACTCGACTGATATCAATGCATCAATACTTGCAGGCAACTTGAGTCACTTTTTTACTCCGCTTAACACAAAAGTTTGTTAATTAAGTCTAGTTGCTAGGATACTAAATCGGTATAATACTAGAATAATTCAACTTCCTTTCAATATCCAAATCAGTAAAAATTAAAAAAAAATCGTGAAGATAGACTAATAATACACAATGAAAATTGTTTACATCGTAAGAGTTGTAAATGTCCATCATTGAAAGAAACTATATATAGCCTATGAATGTATTTATTAACAATGCAATTGGGTATACACCAGGTGACAGTGATTTATAATATACAAGAACATTACAATAATCTATACTAATATTAAATCTGTAGCCGAAATTTTTCTGGTAATTTTCGATTTTCCAACAATAATTGATCCTAACATATATAATGAACCACCCTGAAACCGAAAATCGCTTTTTTTTTTACATTTTTGTTTGTATGTCTGTCTGTATGTTTGTTACCTTTTCACGCGATAATGGCTGAACGGATTTCGATGAAAACTGCAATATAAATTAAGTTCGTTGTAACTTAGATTTTAGGCTATATGGCATTCAAAATACATTATTTAAAAGGGGGGTTATAAGGTGGTCTGAATTAAATAAATCGAAATATCTCGCTTATTATTGGTTTGTGTGAAAAATGTTACATAACAAAAGTTTCTTTAAAAATAATTTGCGATAAGTTTTATTCCTTCAAAAAATATTGATAGGACTGATATTTAATGAGATAAATGAGTTTTAAAATTAAAATAACTGCCATCCAAGGCCGTGTAATGAATTAAAAAACAAATGACTTCGTCTATAAGGGGCTTTGGACAGTAACAATCGAAAGCTATGAAAGATAGCCTACAGAGAATGTTTCTGTTTGTATGAAGTAATATCGGAAGCTAAATTAACCGATTTGTATAATTAATTATTATTTCACCATTGGAAAGTGTAGTTTCTCTAGATGGACATAATGCTACAATGTTATTACAGTAACTTCTGATATGATATAATATAATATAATATAATATAATATAATATAATATAATATAATATAATATAATATAATATAATATAATATAGTATAGTATAGTATAGTATAGTATAGTATAATATAATATAATATAATATAATATAATATAATATAATATAATATGTAATATTATATAATATAATTTAAGTTATTTGAAGGGTTCAGAATCATAGTGGGCGAAGCGCCATTTACTGAATACGTAGAAAACAAGGGTTAAAATTAAGTTATTACCATAATTCAATGGAAACCTATAACAAGTAAAATAAAATATACACATTAAATCTAAATGATGTCAATCTTCATTAAACTATGATTGCATTTAATAAAAATTAAGAAACATGTTAAAGCAATTGTCACTGCACCAAATGAGTGTCTCTGGACCAAAATGATCGCATTTTAATTATTTGGATGCAATTTAAATTAAGTAACATATTAAACGATTTATCCTTCTATCAAACACGAATGTTCCCTGGATCAAATGTCCTGTTTTAATTATGTAATTACTTTATATTTATTTCTAACGGGTGCAGCGGAGCGCACGGGTACGGCTAGTTATAGCAATAAAATGACATACATAAAATACATGTAAAATTAATTCTAACTATAAATAAATAAATAAATACAATAAACTTAAAATTACTATTTAATACGAGAAAAATTCGTACCGGCACCGGGAATCGAACCCAGGACCTCTCAGCTCTGCGCGCTGAGCGCTCTTTCCAACTGAGCTATGCCGGGACACGATCCACGGCGCCGGCCGAACCCCTCTCGCAATGCGCGCAGAGCTGAGAGATCCTGGGTTCGATTTCCGGTGCCGGTACGAATTTTTCTCATATTAAATAGTAATAATACATATTGGCTACTTCATAGTAAGCCGTGTAATATTCAATGAGGTGGGCGAGACCTCATACAAAATGATTATGTGATACAATAAACTTAAGACTTTATATGAAGACTATGCTATAAATAAAGTCTACTATAAGCAAAATTAAACCTAACTTTCAAGTACTTCCTTAAACCCAACTATTGTCAACTTAAGTAGATATACGAGTAATATAAAATATCTGGGTAACACTACTGATCAGATTTCAAAACGGTCTTGTCACATTACTTATCTTTGTAAGAGGCTTCGTAAAACAATTTACAAATTTGTTAATCATCGACGCTACAACTATTAGAGTTCTGCGTAATGTTTATTTAGCCCATTTTGAGTCTATTATTCAGTGTGGCATTATTGTTTGGTATGGAATTACGAAAAATAATCTTAATCAAATAAATTTATTACAAAAACGAATAATTAAAATTTGTTTAAAGAGACATTTTGTTTATTCACCTAAATTAATTTATTCTGAGTTTAATGTACATCGAATTGAACACATTACAAATACATGCTGTTAAAATTTTATCATAAAAATGAAAATAAGAATATATTTCAGCCATATGACTATAGTACAAGACAAAATAATAATTCAACATTAGTAGAACCTAAATGTTTCACATCTGCTGGTTTAAAGCACAACATTAATAGAAGGGTTCAGAGCCATAGTGGGCCAAGCGCCATTTATTAAAAACGGAGAAAACAAGGGTTAAAGTTAAGTGAATACCATAATTTAATGAAGATTTGGCATATCATTTAGTTTTAATGTGTATACTTTATGTTACTTGCTATATGTTTCCATTGAATTATGGTAATAATTTCATTTTAACCCTTGTTTTCTACGTCTTCAGTAAATGGTGATTGGCCCACTATGATTCTGAACCCTTCAATTCTGGCCCTCTGTTGTATAATTCTGTAGCTAAATTACACCCAGAACTTTTAATATGTAACCCACTTATATCATGAGAAAACTAAAAATCTGTTAATGTCTTCAATTTAATTAAGTAAATTTATATGTGTATAAATCAATCAGCAACATGTGATTTAATTGCATCTCCTAACTTATTTTATTTTCCAGTTTATTCTATATTCATGCAGCAATAAATAATATTTATGAATTGCGACCGAACACGAGTACTGCTCATTCGGTCCTAAAATTTATTAAATATTATTATACAGTATCTTCTGTATCTTATATATATTATTATTTTCTATTTCTATTTCTATTTTTTTATTTACGAATTGACATAAAAAATGTCTAAGTTCATTTCAGTTGCCATCAAAGTTTATGTTGTCCATACGCGACATTAAGATGACATCAATGAACCATCTCGTGGTGCAATTCTGAAACTGAAGCGAGAATTCCAACCAGACTCATCTGGCAGAGAAAATGATTCTCTGTGGGGATTTTTATGAATCTTAGGATTCTGCTCGTTGATTAATGACGTAGTCTACTTGTGACGAGAAGGGACTGTACCGCTACAAATCTCCGATACTGGAAGAGATATATGATGGTTCATTTGTCGTTAGCCCCGGGCTCTTAAATGTCACTTTAGTTGTATTTCATAACACAAGATGGGGTGAGTGGTCTCGCAGCTGGCTTCCTGGACCTGCTCCAAAGGCTTGGGGGAGAGTAAAGGAATATACTCGCTAATATTTCTCTCTGCCACCCCCGCCTCCTTCCCACCCCTTGTCTACAATGTAGACATTTCCAGCGTTTAAACAGATTGCCAGTTAGTTGATACACATTGTAGCTCTCAATTGTTTAGCATCGCTTTATTAAAGTAATGCACGCCGAGGCAAGCAGCTGTGGAGTCTTGCTTGGTCTGTCACTAGGAGCCAAGACATCTACGAGCTGCTCAGCTGTAACATGTATCTCAGAGCTTAAGATTCCTCAAATTACGTCCGTACCATGGGACAATAAGGAAGGAGTGCCTATGGAATTAAAACCATAGCCTAGAACTATCTCAATATACGGTTCTTTACTGTAGTTACATTATGATATTACGTCACATATCCTGCACGTAAAGGGTTAAGTTTCTCGAACATTCTTAAATAGCAACCACGACTAAAAGAACTAAAAAATTCTAAAGCACACTATACTCCTAACAGACTCGTGTAACATAAATTATTAAATAAATTTATTGCTTTTAAAATTCAACATATATAAGCCTAAAATAAATATACTTACATTATTAAAATATTATCTCTCTCCCCCGATCAGAGACTGTCTTTCGGACAACATCAAAACTGAAGTGTATAAGTGAAGAGTCCACTGCAAGAATGATGGATGTCACTTTCTTGTCGAAAATGAACCAAGACTGTCAATGCATAGCTTAAGATAAATAGAATGTACATTTGGCATTAACACTGATAGTCATTGTCCAGTAATGATCGGAAAATCACAGTTAAGCTTTGAGCGCTAAGCATTTCAAACTTTCAATTGCTTCTCCTGAAAAATGTATTCCAAATGACATCCATCATTCTTGCAGTGGACTCTTCAATTATTAAAGGATCACTTACTGGTTCATGGATTTTTTTGTAAACAATTTCATTACTACTAATATACAAAAATTCTGTCACTCCTCAATAAATTAACATAAATTAAGATACGGTAATCAGAAATCAGTAATGTGTCACGAGTATAAAATACACAAAAATAAATTTTAATATCGTCTTAGTATTTTATAAAACAGTGAACCGCGAGCCTATAAGAATATTGTTGAAATTATTTCAGCGAGGGGGGAAAAAAATCTATATCTCGAAGCACTTAAAGGAAACAATCTACTGAAGGAACTTAAAGAATTTTCAAAACCAGACTTTCTACTCCACTTCCCCTTCACTCTATGATAAAAGTGTTCTTCATTCCATGACAGTAAAATCTTAGTTTATTATAAACATCTGCTTATCGATATTTTGTAATCATTTCCTTTAATCTTCCTAATTATGTCAGAAATGTGTTCAGAACATGAGAGGAGTGATAATAGGAGGAAGAAGAATAAAGTGCATAAGATTTGCTGATGATATGGCATTGTTAGCAGAAGAGGAAATGATACTAAAGGATATGCTACTGGAGCTAAATGACAGCTGCGAGCAGTATGGGATGAAGATAAATTCAAATAAGACGAAGAGTATGTTCATAGGAAGAAATATACAGAAGATAAACTTACGAATTCTAAATGAAGCAGTAGAGCAAGTGGACAGCTTCAAATACTTGTGGTGTAGGCCTCCTACAAGCAGTAACATGAGCTGCTGCCAGGAAATCAAAAGGAGGATAGCAATGGCAAAGGAAGCTTTTCATAGAAAAAGGAACATCTTCTGCGGACCTCTGGAAAAAGAACTAAGGAAGAGACTAGTGAAGTGCTTTGTATGGAGTATGGCAGTGTATGGGGCAGAAAGATTAACATTACGACGAAGTGAAGAGAAGCGAATAGAAGCATTTGAAATATGGATATGGAGAAGATTGGGACGTGTGAAGTGGACAGATAGAATAAGAAATGAAGCTGTGTTGGAAAGAATGGGTGAAGAAAGAAATTGATCAGGAAGAGGAAAAGGAATTGGTTGGGTCACTGCCTGAGAAGAAACTGCCTACTGAAGGATGCACTGGAAGGAATGGAGGACGGGAGAAGAGTTCGGGGTAGAAGAAGATATCAGATGATAAACGACAGTAAGATATATTGATCATATGAGGAGAGAAAGAGGAAGGCAGAAAATAGGAAAGACTGGAGAAAACTTGGTTTGCAGTGAAAAACCTGCCCTTGGACAGAACACGAAATGAATGAATGAATTATGTGAAGTGAAGAATACAATGCGTGTAGTTCTGCGGTTTGCAACTTTCTCCATTCTCCTGTAACTTCATCCCTCTTAGCCCCAAATATTTTCCTAAGAACCTTATTCTCAAACACTCTTAATTTATGTTCCTCTCTCGAGGTTGTATAAATAAACAATGAGCGATATTTCAATTGGTGACTTAAAAAATAGCCCATAAGAACCCATTATATTTGTGGTGTCAGCAAAACCCCACGCGACTTTTAATGTTACAAAGTTAGGCGCGACTGCTTAAGGGTTAAACATCGTTCTATGTATTTTAAATTATTCCCATATAAATTATGTGATCTCATATAAATAATTGAAGCGACATTCAAAACACCTGTTAACGTGTCGAGACAGTGACAATTACAATGTAGCCTACTGTAGAAGGTAAGGTGAGAGATGGTTGCTATCATGTCGGCAGATGTTGGTATTAAGCTAGGAGCTACTGACAAATAAGGGATTACTTGTCATGAACAAACTACATATCTAACCCTCAAATATCGTATTTACAGAAACTCCCGGACATTTTAAATCCACATATCAATAAAAACACCAACGAAATTTAGTTTTATAAAAATCTTCTATACGTCATTCTTATCTGCAGAGAAATCTGGCTTATACAGTCGACGTGTTCATTTATTATACAGGCGGCATTAAAATGATTGTTTTTTATGCTTAATTACAGTACTGTTGAGACTATCTCACGTAATACTGCGCTGTCTATTTTTTTTTTACCGCTTCCATCAAAAGTAACCGGCATGAGTTTTCTGCCAATAATCTTTCAGTATTTCCAAATGCCATGTATTTCTCACATCTACGTGGATAACACTCAATGCAAAAAATACATCAAAACACGCAGAAAGCCACTTGTCTAATAAATAAATTCGGGACTATAAGTGTGTTCCGAAGCATAACAAACGTTAGTTTTCTTGATATAAACGGTTGCATAACAAATGAAAAGTTAGATATTTGACATGTCATTGCGAATGATTTTAATAAAATTCTCCTGTGAAAAGTACGGAAAGGACAACTACACACAGGATACCAAGAAAAGGCTCTGATAAATACAAAGAGATTGTATATAAATCACTTGTTCGTCCAGTAATGGAATATGATGCTTCATGTTGGGATCCTTACAGATTAGAACATAATATTAAGACATTGGAAAAGATTAAAAAAACGGGCTCTCAAGTGTTGTCGTAATAATTCACCACTAAAATGGGACACACTCACGGAAAAGAGAAAGCGAATTCGATTATGGGCAATGTTCAAAACATACAGAGGTGAGCCTGCCTGGAGAAAAATAAAAAATAGGTTGCAGCCGCCAAATTACTCTTCAAGGAATGACCACTCACATAAATTGAGGGAAAGAAGACAGAGGACGGACACTGGAAAGTTTTCTTTTCTCAATCGTACTATCAGGGACTGGAATGCTTTACCTGCAGACTTACTAAAGGCTTTACCAATAATCAAAAATGTATTTAAAAATAGGCTTAAGGACTTTACTAATCGACAGTAGTATATTATGCACACTATTTAAAGAGTGTAGCTAATTGATGTTTTGTAATTTGAAGTGTTATATCAGTGAAGAAGTGTGTTTGTGTCAGTGAAGTTTTATAGTTTCTAGTGGTAGGGCAAAGTATTTGAACAGTGAAATGTTTTTGAAGTGTTAGTGAAATCAGGATAGTATCAGTGAAATGTGTCGTATCAGTTCAGTGAGCGAGTTGACAGCGAAATGAGTGTAGTGCTGAAAGGTAGCCTACTTGTGCATGTATGAACATATACTCATGTGTTTTAGTTCGAACTTAGGGTTAACATACAAATTAGATTTACTTTAAATGTAATTTTAAGTGATCATGCTTCATTTAATTTAGGATGCTCCTTGATAATTTTATTATACTATTATTATTATTATTATTATTATTATTATTATTTTCTTATTAAACAACTTAAAAAGTTGTGTATAAAGTGTAAATTAAAATTAAGGTGACATTTAACATTTAATTTTTTAAGGTGGCATGTATTTATTTAGCTGACCAGTTACTCCCTTGGTTTGAATTGTAAATTATTTAAAAATATCGTGTAAGATGGTCTTAGACTAGAAATGTTTAGCTTAAATGTAATTCTGTTTATAAGTATGCATAAGGGTGTAAGTATTTGTCTTATTTGAGTTGTTGAATCAGTTAAGCGTGGTGAGTCAGTGAAGTTATGGTATTACAGTGCAGTGAATAGTTCCGGTCAGTGATAATTTACAGTGTAAATGAAATGTGTTCTATAATGTCAGTGAAATGTGTCCTAAAGTGTCAGTGAAATGCGTCTTGGTGCCACTACAGTGAGTGAGATGAGAGTAAAGTGAAAGACTATTATCAGTACAAATGTGAAACTTATGTAGGTTATTTTGTGTATTATTATTAATTGTAATTATTGTGTTAAATTGTATTGTGTATTCTTATTGTATTGTGTAATGTATAATTATATTGTGTACTGTAATTTTATTGTGTATTGTTTATATTGTGGATACCACTGCCACCGGGTGCTTGCCCACTTGCAGTGTAAATAAATACATACATTAATTCTATTTATTATTAATTGTCATTATTGAGTGTAATTAGTTACCACTGTCACCATTTGCAGTGTGAATAAATGCATACAATATGTGGTCACGGACCACAGCTTGGCATCCAAGACGACTGACGCCATTTACACAATGTCTACGCCTTTATGTGTCTCTTGGCAATTTCCCTAACAAATGGAGACAGAAGCGCATCGCAGAGCTTATGACGAATATCGGTTGCCTGGATACAGGAACAAGAGGGCAACCATGACGAACGTCAACCTGAGTGATTAAACAAGAATAAGAAGAAGAGGGCGATAAAACCGAGGAGATCCAAATGATCAGGACATAAAAAGACACAAAATTAGATTGATCAAATTTGAGTAGGAGCAGCAGAAGACGGTGGGTGTAGAAGTAATGGACCAAGGAGAAGGCAAGATAAGAAAAGCGAAGTAAAAAGCGGTAGGAGAACCCCAGCAGAGAGCGAGTCGTTAGGGGATGAAAATAAAGTGGAAAAAAGGACTTGACCAAATGACCGGGCAGTGTTACCAACCTCTGCGTTGCCTTCAATCTCAATCAGCGTATGTTGCTGACGTCATGGTATTCAAGGAGCCACTTCCGTGCAACATACTCGACAATTGCGTGCTTTGCACAGGCGGAAGTTATTCTAAAATTTCCCTTTTGCTTTCGCTCCATGCCATTACCTGGAAGTATATCTTCCGAAGCTGCATATTCAGAGTCTTTGACTCGTTGCCAGGATATGATAGAATTGCTTCTTACTCGAAGAACACTTGGAATTCCCAGTCGTTAACTTTAAGTCCTAAATTCGATGTTTGTGGGAATAACTAGAAACTGAGAAAAGACTTTGGGTTTGCGGCCAATAACTTTTGTTGCTACTTTCTGAACCGTAGACCAACGAATTTTCATGTTAGAGACACAAGTTCGAATACTCTTCATAACTCTGTCTTTAGTTGAAACGGTTCTTTACATACGATGTCCCTTCTATGTATTACAGGAGTGAATTTTCTGTGCTACATTACAGTGCTTTACATTGATTTTTATTAATTGCAAGTTGTTAAAATGCGTCCAAGGAATGTCGATTTTTAAGGTCTGATTAATTTTTTTAGTTGGTTATTTAACGACGTTGTATCAACTACGAGGTTTTTTCGCGTCGATGAGATTGGTGATAGCGAAATGGTACTTGACGAGATGAGGTCGAGGATTCGCTATAGATTACCTGGCATTCACCTTACGGTTGGGGAAACCTCGGAAAAACCCAACCAGGTCATCAGCCCAAGCGGGGATCGAACCCGCGCCCGAACGCAACTTGAGACCGGCAGGCAAGCGCCTTAACCGACTGAGCCACGCCGGTGGCTTGGTCTGATGAAAATCCTCGGTATGTATTAAGAAAGAAAGTAAAATCAAGGATCCCATTTCCTATATCAAGTCACTAAAAATGGAATTGGGGATACAGATATAAAATCACATATAGAAAAATTCTGAGACCTATAAATTCAATCTTGTGCGATAAATCTATTTATAGTAGAACGAAAATTCACGTAGGCAAAGCACTGATCGAGACTGTCCTATGTTGTGACAGTGAAGTGTAGGCATTGAATGCTGATTGCAAAAGAAGGCTCTTGGTACTGGAAATGGATTACCGGTATTAAATTTAAGAAGAAGTGAAAGGGTGTCAAGACTACAAGGGATAAGGAATGAAGAGATATGGAGATGAAGAGAATGTAACTGATCGTATAGCAGTCCACACCTGTGAAGTAATGTTTAGCGCGTCTGGCCGCGAAACCAGGTGGCCCGGGTTCGATTCTAGGTTGGGACAAGTTACCTGGTTGAGGTTTTCCCGGGGTTTTCCCTCAACCCAATATCAGCAAATGCTGGGTAACTTTCGGTGCTGGACCCCGGACTCATTTCACCGGCATTATCACGTTCATCTCAACCAGGTAACTTGTCCCGACCGGGAATCGAACCCGGGTCACCTGGTTTCGCGGCTAGACGCGTTAAACATTACTCCACAGGTGTGGACGACATATACCAATATATCAGTTAGTGCCTACAATCCTTTGAAGAAAAATGTATATGCTCGTGCATTAACTATAAGTTCCCAAGAATCTATAACATTTAAAAGTTTATTAATTTATCGCTGTAGAGCAAGGATGGGCATCGTGCCTCACTTGAGAATTAGTGCCTCACTGACCTTCACAGAGCTTATCGCTCTGAATGACATCTTCACAGTCCCCGTTCCTCCCTCACTTAGCTCCTAGGCGTGGGCAAAACAATATCAGTGGTGGCATAATGGCATTATCAAAGCAGTGTGTACGTATTAGAAAATGATTATTTCATGAGAAATGGGAGGAAGAGTTTTTTGCTGTTTAGAAGGGGAGAACATACGATGTATGTTATGCTCGAAAATCCTATTAGGCATTAATAAATTTAATATACAACGACATTACTCCTTATGTCATAAAGAATATGCTGAATTAGAAGGTAAGACAAATTAAATGCTATTTTTTTCGTACTATTCCAAAGAAAAATTATGATCTTAACATTTGGATAGTATACTAAATACGACATTATACCTTAAACACGCTGCATTAAAAGGTACGAGGAATTAAATTATTATTTCCAAAAGAAATTTATAAAAAAAAATATCAAATGTGCGTAGAAAACGAAATATGATTTTCTGAAATTATTTTAGGTCGAGAACGTGCAAATCTATTAAGTAATCTTGATAAAAGCCAGAATATTCAAGAAAATAAACATAGACAACGTGATGGAATAGTATTGGCTAGTTACGCAATTTCTCGCCTGTAATTTAAATCAATTCAATGATGGAGAAATAGTAAAGAGGTTTATGATTGAAGCTGTCGAATTAATTTGCCAAATTGAATAAAAGTTTTCGAGTCTCTCACGTTAACCAAGCGCTTTCCTAATAATTCGCCACTGGCCGCCTTAGCGATTAAGATAAGGTGACGCAGGTCACAGCAGTTTATATTTCCCATCCTACTCTGCAGTCTCCTTTCCTAGTAAAACAAACTATTTCAAATCGAGTGCCTCACGTAACCGAAAATTGTGCCCATGTATGCTGTAGAGTCTAATGGAACTGACGATCTATGGCGATTTTCGAGCAATAATGGAACGAGAATTAACTCGAAAAACCAATCCATTCTGGGTAAACCTTCCCGACGAAATGATACATCCACAGAATTTTATGAATATTGAGTATGACGTAATGATTAAGTTAAGATAATAAAAAAATCCTTTGTTACTGTGCGAAGAGAGGCGAAATACAATTTAATGCGCCGTTAATCACGTCGAACCCACGGACCTCGGCATTGATATTCCTTGCCGCTTCCGACTTGAGATGCAGAATGCGTAGCCCCTCCCCCGGGTAGGCGATATAATGAGAGGGAGAAGGTTCTGGGATCCTGCAGCTGTCGCGAAATCCTCGTTTAACACACCTCGCCAGTGTTTTAATCGCGGTCCGCGCCGCACGCTGAAACAAGTGACTGCAGAACTCACTCCTTCAGATGTCTTTTATCGTTCTAATACCAACTCGTTCACGTTCACAATCGTATTATTATTATTATTATTATTATTATTATTACTATTATTATTATATTATTATTATTATTATTATTATTATTATTATTATTATTATTATTATTATTATTATTATTGAAATACTTATTTAGACATGTTAAATTAGTATGAATACACTTCATAATGATAAAATTTATCATTCAATAACAATGCAGCACGTAACAATTTGTGAAAAAAGTACAAAAACCAAAGAATTTTTAAACGATCCGATTACTCTGCAGGTATACAAGTATTGCCTTTGATACTGGTGGGGATATATACTTACTTACAAATGGCTTTTAAGGAACCCGGAGATACACTGCCGCCCTTATTTAAGCCCGCCATCGGTCCCTATCCTGTGCAAGATTAATCCAGTCTCTATTATCATATCCCACCTCCCTCAAATCCATTTTAATATTATCCTCCCATTTACGTCTCGGTCTCCCCAAAGGTCTTTTTCCCTCCGGGCTCCCAACTAACACTATATGCATTTCTGGATTCGCCCATACGTGCTACATGCCATGCCTACCTCAAACGTCTGGATTTAATGTTTCTATTTATTTATTTATTTATTTAACCTGGTATAGGTAAGACCATCAGGCCTTCTTTTCCCCTCTACCAAGGGGATTACAACTACAATATTAAGAATACAATTACAATTATAATTACAATTAACATTAAATTTACAAATACAATAAAAATCAAAGCACTGAAAGATTAACTGATTCATAAAAGCTAGACAGTTTATTGTAAAAGTTAAGAAGAGAGAAACTTTTTTTTTATTAATTAAGTACAAATTAAACATACTCTACGCAGTAAGAAAATGCTTAATAAGTTTGCTTTTGAACGCTACTAAATTCCGACAATCTCTGATGTCACTGGGTAGGGTATTCCACAAACGCGAGAGCGAGATTGTGTATGATGATGAATACAATGATGTCTTAGGTGTTGGTATGGCTAGTATTCGGCTATTTTGCGTGCGTGTGAAGAGATTATGATATGATGACAGGTAACTGAAAATAGTCAGATGAAGAATAGAATGCGTGTAGTTCTATGTTGTGTAACTTTCTCCATTCTTCTGTAACTTCATCCCTCTTAGCCCCAAATATTTTCCTAAGAATCTTATTCTCAAACACCCTTAACCTCTGTTCCTCTCTCAAAGTGAGAGTCCAAGTTTCACGACCATAAAGAACAACCGATAATATAACTATGTTATAAATTATAACTCAGATTTTTTGACAGCAGACTACATGACAAAAGTTCCTCAACCGAATAATAATAAGCATTTCCCACATTTATTCTGCGTTTAATTTCCTTCCGAGTGTCATTTTTGTAAGTTATTGTTGTTCCAAGATATTTGAATTTTTCCACCCCTTCGAAGGATAAATCTTCAATTTTTATATTTCCATTTCGTACAATGTTCTGGTCACGAGACATAATCATATACTTTGTCTTTTCGGGATTTACTCCCAAACCTATCGCTTTACTTGCTTTCCGGGTTTTCCCTAATTGTTTGTGGATTTTCTCCTAACATATTCACGTCATGCGCATAGACAAGAAGCTGATGTAACCCGTTCAATTCCAAACCCTGTCTGTTATCCTGGACTTTCCTAATGGCATATTCTAGAGCGAAGTTAAAAAGTAAAGGTGATAGTGCATCTCTTTGCTTTAGTCCGCAGGGAATTGGGAAAGGATCAGGCAGAAGCTGGCCTATACGGACTCTCCTGTAAGTTTAATTGAGACACATTTTAATTAATACAGAAGTCTCCATTTCTGTCTCTTTGTATATTCTTCTAGTATAAGTAGTCCGCGGCTCGTGGTTCGATTCGAGAGTTGGGCAATGAAGATTTATTATCCGAACACGGGACTGGTTGGTTATAGCATATTTTCCTGTGTTTCTCTGTGATATATCTGCACCATGCTGACCACATAGTGAGAGAGGCACACATTGTGGATATGTAAGTCAGTCTCAAACGTCGAGAAGACAAAGATAAAGTAATTCCCAGACTTGATAGGTACTACATAAACTTGGTAAAAATTTCACACTAGCCTATGTATTTTCTTATTTTTACTATTATTTGATTGTAACCGCATTTCAAAGCCTAAATTTATAGCATTATAAGTGTAGTTCTTGATAAAACGTAGAATAGTACATAAAAGTTTATGATTTCGTATAAAGACTCAAATCTTTTTTTATTGAACGAATTTCTATGAAGGGCTGACAATTCTATGGTTATTCAATATTCTGTCTTCCAGCGAATACGGCTGAATCAAATTCCGTATTTTTGACAAGGTACAGTAATGGAAAAAAAACCGGACCGAACCTTATAGCTGATTTCAGAGCCTTGTTCACAGTGACAGCACGACAAACTGGTAACTAAGACTTTCGTGGTTCGAATCCTGCCTGGGAAGGAAACTTTTTTTTGTTCCTTATTCAAATTTATTCCCAATACTTTTCGATTGCAACGATATTTTACTACTTAATTAATTTATTATTCCCAGAACATGAATTTTACAAGCTTATTTTCTAATGACTTTCGAAATTGGCTACGTCAGCAGTCGAAACTACAACAATTTCCATAGATCACTCGCTATCTTGTGAATGTGGGCATGGCATGCGCAGTGGCTCATTTCGGGGACTTTGATTATTCCGTCGGTCCGGTTTCTTTTTGCCACTACTGTACATATATATTCGACTTACAAGGAAGAAAAAACTGTAATGTTGTAACATGAAAGATTTTTCGCTAAATTTTAACGTCACCCGCACCCAGTGGCGTGTCGTGCAATTTTATGTGAGGGAAGCAATAATAAAAAATTTATATGTAATTATAGTACAAAACTGATAGCAGCCTACTCAGCTAAATGTATTTCAAGACTAAAGCAAAAATCGTCGATGACCTGGGAATACAATTTCTCATTACTACGAATAGTTTCCAATAATTTCTTCTCTATAGAGAGATATGATAATCTGGATAGTTTATCTTCAGCTTAAGAATTTCTGATATAGGTTTTTATTCATTTTAGTGCAGAAAAAGGAAGTATTACTCAGTCACTAGTTACATATGTACTGTAAGTACAACTGAGAGTTGCAATTGGCTTCGAATATCAGTCGTTTCATCTACCATTACTACAACAAATGAGGCATTGTGGACTACTTTTCTAATTTTAGCTATAATTACATCACTTATTGATTCAATCAGATCGTTTTGAATTCGATTAGATAAACCTGCAAATGTATTACTATCCTTAATGTGGGCATTCAATATAGGATCGTATTTCCGTAACAAATTAACTAATTCAACATAATTACCTCTGTCAACTGAATTATCGTTTTCGTCATGACCACGGGAGGTCAATTCTCTCTTTCCTAAATGACAGACAATATCAATTAAGTTTAACTCTCTCTCTCTTTCTGCTTTCCTTCACCGTCTCATTATGTTGCAATGTTGCCAGTCGCTATTGACTGTCAAGGTATATGTACACCTTTACATACAAAAAATTTTGTTTTGTATAATTTTGCTCTGTAAAATTTTTATACAATTGAGAATGGTACCAGAAAGAGAATGAAGTGAATAGATCCCTTGAAATTATGTCTAAATTGTTTTTAAAAATTATTTTGTTTATAATTTTGACATGCACCTTGAATCATGATAGATCATGCAATTTTTAAGATAGAGCCACAATTTTTTCACTGTTTTATAGCTAAAACTATTCTTTAGTGCCTGACATAGAGCTATTTCTCATTTTTATTTAGATTAATTAAATATTACCATATATGTAACTTACAATAATATTTTATGTTGAAGAAATCATGTAAAAAATCCATAGATAATTATTAATTATATTAATGTTATTTTACTCATTGTCAGACACTGGGGGACATTTCAAGCTTCAAAATGACACCAATATCTTCTTGATATCACCATATTTGACTGAGATATCATGTTTAAAAGAATTAAATATTCTAAAATTACTATTTACAGGAAATGAGCCACAAACTTTCAGTGCCTAGAAGACTCCATCATCATATGTCATCCTTTAAGCAGCTTCATGTCGGTCCAGCTTCTTTCTGTCTCTCAAATACCTCCGCCTTGTTTTAACTTCAAAAGTTGAATGTTTTTTTTTCTGCATTTTTGTCCCTATTTCCATTGATGCAACAAATTCTGCGATATGTTTGTCCCAGGGTTTATGCCCATCCTCCTCAGAATTGTAATTTCTACTTTTGGACTCTTATTAAAATTACGTACAACATCATTCACACACAAATTTACAGTTTTATGACTAACAGTAAAAGATTATAAATTACTTCATTATGTAAAAAAAGTGTTTTCAATCTAATGATCATGCCCAGATATCTAAGCATCTATTTCGGGACTAGAAAGAAGTTTATTTTACAAGCAATGCTGGACGAGGGGATTGACTGCTACGAAGATCACTCCAAAAGTAATGCACTCCAAAAGTAGCCTAAGTGACCGTGGCTGATGACGCAGCATTTTGGAAAATGGGACTTATCTAAAAAACCATAAGGCATAAATCGAAAATTCTTATATCAAATTAAAGGGGAGAAAATTCTCTATTAAAATATTTATATTTTTAAAATTCTAATTTTTCATCATTTTTTGCGTTTTGTGGGTGTACATAGGCCTATAGCTTAAGTTGAAAATCAACTCCAGATATACAAAACGTTGCAAATTGTTCTGTTGAAACAATGTGAGACTGAGAGTTTTCATGTCGTTTCAAAACTTTATGGAGATTGTTTACGTTACTGAAGCCAGTCTTGTTGTATATATATTTTTGTTTACTAAACAAAAAACACTGCCAAACAAAACCATGTCCCTATAATGCATCAACCACATAGCCACCCTGTTATACTACACAGCTCTAAATTAAACTTTTTCACGCATGATTTTGTAAGTTCTTTCAGATCCACATTGGTCGTCCAATTTCAATAATTCTTTTCTTTCAGGAAAGTCCAGAGAACCAATCCATGTTTTCAAAGTTTCTCTATTCGGCAATTACACTAAAGAAGTTGACATTCCATTATAGTTACTATAGTTTACGAAACAGTAATGCAGTAGCGTCGCATGTCTGTATTTATTTGGGTTTTTTCCGAGGTTTTCCCCAACCATAAGGCAAATTCCAGGTAATCTTTTGGCGAATCCTCGGGCCTCACCTCCTCTCGTTACATCTCGCCAAAATATTGTAAAAAATTGCTGAAAATTGTTGTAGAAAATTCCAAAATTGTAAAACTGTAAAAATTTTAAAATATTGTAAAATTGTAATTGTAATATTGTAAAATTTTGACTTTTACCACATCTTAAAGCTTCATTGCTAATGTAAAGGCTCATTCACAATGAAAATTAAACATAACGTAAGCATTAACTTAAGAATATAAACGTTACGGTAAAATCAAGAAGTCATACCATCATTCACGATGGGAACATAAACATAACATAAAAACATACTTGTAACCATGGAAACATTACGACGCCATTTCCTCATATTCTGTCGTATACTTCAGCGCTCCACGATTGTGTTCTGTTTGCAAATCACGTAAGCATAAGCATGAAAGTTTGGAGTTTGCAAACTTTCATGTTAACGTCTTGCGGTAATGTTTATGTCAATGCTTATGTGAATCATTGTGAATGACCCTATTTGGTAGCCTGGGCGCAAACTTCTGTGGTTATGTTACGGTTATGTTTAATTTTCATTGTGAATGGGCCTTAAGGTCTATGGAATATAATAAATGAAATGAAAAGAAAATGAAATCAGTACTAACAGCTGGGAACTACAGACCGAGGAATTGTTACCAGTTGAAGCACAGATAACTGTAAAGATAACGATAACTGTTGTTTCGGAAACTCAAGTTAAATCGTAGATAACCCTGTATGTAGCCTGCAGGTAAATGTCTTTCCAGAAACCGGGCATAGGAGAACCACGGAAAACCACAGGCAGGATGAGTTGTCTCAATATAGAAAACTAGCCAATTGGCTATGATGTGACTTTAATGAAATATAGCCCGATCGACCCTGAGGACACGATGTGGAGAAGAGTGCGTGTTCTTGTTAGGAATAGCCCGAATTGTACTTCATCATGAGACGGGATATTAGGGTGTTTTTGGCACGAGATGAACTGCGGATAGGTCTTGATCCTGAGTCTGGATCAGGCAATAGATGACTGTCGCTTCATACGTAGCTCCTTTCTCTACTTGATGTGCTTCGAGGTTCTCCACAGGTCCCTCTCGGTCTGCCGTCACTTTTTCCTGGAGAACGATTAAAGTTAAAATTGTGATTTAAGAGAGATAATAGGCCTCCATCTTGATTATACAACTTTTAACACTATAGGAATATATAAGTTACATTTAACGCGTATATTCTTAAAAGATAATAACGTAAATACTTATTCAAATAATCTTCATTTCTATTGATTGGCTTATCAAAACTGATCAGTATATTGATAATAGTACTTCAGAAAGTAGTGACCAAACAATTTTCTACCATCGCACCATCTGTTGGACAGCGTCTTCTATAGTGAGACGACTTTTTGAAAGATACTTCTTAAAGAAGTAAACAAACAATCTCTGTCTGCAAAGTCTGGGCTGTATAGAAATATGGTAATGCCTCACTGGAGTGAATTTCGTAGTGTGGTGTTGTGTATCAAAGTCACGCTTCTTTTCGGATTCTCAGTACTATACATTAAATTTAAGCTTTCAATTTGACAAATGTTGCACCGCAATGCTCTGCAATGACAATATCGCGACGCATTGCGGTAATAGTTAATGGGTTTAGTCACGGATTTATTCGGTACTGGCACTGATAAAATGATAAATTGAAAGGATAAGTTCACAAACATATTTAATGGTTATATGGATAAATAAGTAATGTTCATTTTTTTATGTGAACAATTTCAACTTCTTCTTTAAAAGTAAAAAAAAAGTGTTAGCTTACGTTTCGGAAGCTCTCGTAATACTTTCTCCTTTCACTTCATTTTTTTGCACCGAATAGAGCGGTATTGGGCTTAATGTAAATCGCAACCTGAGCCGTTCTGTAACATACCATATTTTTTTTTGGATAGAAACGTTGTGAGACTCCCTTAATGTGGAAACAACGTGACGTCGAGTCTTCATTTATGAAAATACAGTACAATATAATGAAAATGAAGTAACATATTTTTGTGTCGGATGATTATGCTGTTTCTTGTCTCTTCGTTACAGTGGCGGCTGATTGAGTGAGGCAAGTGAGTCACTTGGCTTAACTGAGTTCAAATTTTGTGTTTTTATATATTAGTTATTTTAATGAAGCATATATCGCTTTAGAAGTACAGTATTTAAAAACTTTGTAGTGCATATAGACTTATTTTGCAGTAAAATTTGTTCCTGAGGCCAGGATCGCTCGTGCCTGGTCTGGCTTCTGCATTTCGTATATTTTCGCGGGCTTTGAGGTTGCACTTGAAACGTTGTAGCTGAGGCACAATTCGTCTGGCCTCGTGGCCTGGTCAGCTTTAACTCCTCCCATCCATGGGCCAGTCTTAGGGTAGAGTGGGGTGGGAATAGCGGTTGTGACTTGTCTTCCTAAATAGGCTACAAATGACATAAAAATTCCCGTTCTTTGGCAGGCAGAGACCCACACTGTTCTCTCTCCTTATGTCTCAGTTTATGACTTAAAGCGAGGGCGTTGTACTATTGTACTTTGTAGTACAGTAGTGAGTATGCTTCAATGTTGTTATGCGTTTCGGAAAAATACAAACACAAATGCGAGAAATAATGATGGTATAGTTAATTCATTGTTAGAGTGTCCTTTATCGAGAAGAAATAATACTGAAAGAAAGGAAGTTTTAAATAAAGAGATAGCTTACCGAGATACCTACGACATCGCTGACAATTTTTCTGACAGATAATCTTAAACGCGAGTTTCTATTGCATCTTGGTATGGACAACATAAATGGTTAGTGGTAATGTGGTGCAAAATAAACTTTTCTGTTGGCCTTGTTTGTTGCTGTCAAAGGAAAAAAAAAGAAAAAAAAAGGGGGAATTTCAACACATATTTCTTCAGCTGAGCATAATATCTGTTGCTCCATGACAATCACTGAAACAAACTCACAGCACAACTTATTTGTTGAGTGACATTATTATTTTTCATCAATAATAATAATAATAATAATAATAATAATAATAATAATAATAATACAGTAACAATTATATTAAAAATATAACAATAATAATTAATATCATGAATAAAAATTTCGAATCGGAGGCATTTAAACTTCGTAGTTACATCTGGCCTCACCGACAATTTCGATTACCGGCCGCTAGGGTGCTTCGTTATTTTATCTTAAGACGCAGTGTCAGAAGGTGGAGATGAGCCTTGGAATAAGTGGTCTCTGGTTCCAGTTCAGATGACTGTGAGTGACAATAGCAGTAGTAGCAGTAGTATTTAATGTGGCGACCTTTTCAGATGTAGAATTTATTTACGTATAAATTTAACGTAGGCAAAAAATTTCTGAGAATTTTTTCCTGGAGACCTCTACCAAGATACAGGATATACAGGATATATAATTTTATTTTCCTCTGCAAGGAAGCCATGCTAAGGATTTTATCGCTCTTTAAAAGCGGAAGGAAGATAAAAAGGTTTGTCGTGAACTAGTGCTGAGGGATAGGTTTTCTGCTTGTGTGTTCTTTCAGTCAAACGCTTCTTTGGAGCTGTACTAACAGTGAGACAAGTGGTTAACAAACTCGGAGCTCATATAGATAATCTATGAATCCAGAAATTCCATGGAAGGACAAAATGGCCCATACGTTTAAGATCCGTCTGTAATTAATTTCTTCTCTGCTCACTGCCATTGTCCCCAGGCGGAATCCGAATTCATTCACCTTTCATTTAGTTTTCTGCCCAAGGACAGGTCTTTCACTGCAATACCAGCTTTCTCCAATCTTACCTATTTTCTGCCTTCCTCTTTGTTTCCTCATATAATCCATGTATCTTAATGTCGTCTATCATCTGATATCTTCTTCTACTTCGAACTCATCTCCCATTCACCGTTCCTTCTAGTGCATCCTTCAGTAGGCAGTTTCTTTTCAGCCAGAATCCGAATTAATATCTGTTACTTCCTCACAACACTTAAACTATCTTGTAACCGTTGCATACATCACAGTCTGTAATAGTGTAATTTAATAGCCTATTACGTACGATATTCTGAAATATGCATCATCATCATCATCATCATCATCATCATCATCATCATAAGTATGTAAATTAGAAGTCAGATGTCGTACAGATATTTCTACGGACTAACTTCAGACTTCGAGGCGGAATCTTGCTGTCCTTACAAGCTATTTGACAACGCTGCTTCAACTGGCCGACGAGGCTTGGCAGCCCTGCTTCGGTTGGCAGCACTATCTCCATTTACTCGTCCCCAGCCTCTTTAAAGCAAAGAGATTCTTTTGTTGTGCCGAGAAACAAGACCTAACTGCGCGTGCAATTTCGGGGAAAAGAAAGCAGGAAAAACATCCGACTGGATGTAATCATGGTCATTCTATTCAGCATCCGGGGGTGGAGGCTGTTCTTAATGACCCAGTCAGGGACACTACAGGGTGTCGCAGTAGCGAAGTGCCATGCCTTTCTTGACCTCGGCACTATATAGGCCCTACAGGTCAGAAAGTGTTCATTATGATTCTTAGCGAGTGAGATGTAGAGCTAATTCTGCATAATATCAAATCACTGGCTTCGAATTTCAGTATACTGAGAGAGACATGGAGATAATTCTGTCTTATATAAAGTTACTCTTGTCGGTATTATTTGAAGACAGAGAGTTACATGAAGTAATTTTGCCTCGTTTCAAATCATTGTTGTCGATATATTTTAATAGTGAGAGAATTACAAGCGGTAATTTTGCCTCATTTAAAGTTATTGTTGTCAAAATATTTGAATAGTGACAGAATTACAAGAGATAATTTTGTCTCATTTAAAGTTACTGTTGTCAAAATATTTGAATAGTGACAAAATTACAAGAGATAATTTTCTCTCATTTAAAGTTATTGTTGTCAAAATATTTGAATAGTGACAGAATTACAAGATGTAAATTTGTCTCATTTCAAATCATTCTTGTCGAAATATATGAATAGTGACAGAATTACAAGAGGTAATTTTGTCTCATTTCAAATCATTGTTGTCGAAATATTTGAATAGTGACAGAATTACAGGAGGTAAATTTGTCTCATTTCAAATCATTGTTGTCGAAATATTTGAATAGTGACACAATTAGAAGAGGTAAATTTGTCTCATTTCAAATCATTGTTGTCGAAATATTTGAATAGTGACAGAATTACAAGAGGTAATTTTGTCTCATTTCAAATCATTGTTGTCGAAATATTTGAATAGTGACAGAATTACAAGAGGTAATTTTGTCTCATTTCAAGTCATTGTAATCGAAATATTTGAATAGTGACAGAATTAAAAGAGACAATTTTGTCTCATTTCAAATAATTGTTGTCGAAATATTTGAATAGTGACACAATTAGAAGAGGTAAATTTGTCTCATTTCAAATCATTGTTGTCGAAATATTTGAATAGTGACAGAATTACAAGAGGTAATTTTGTCTCATTTCAAATCATTGTTGTCGCAATATTTGAATAGTGACAGAATTACAAGAGGTAATTTTGTCTCATTTCAAGTCATTGTAATCGAAATATTTGAATAGTGACAGAATTAAAAGAGACAATTTTGTCTCATTTCAAATAATTGTCGAAATATTTGAATAGTGACAGAATTACAAGAGGTAATTTTGTCTCATTTCAAATCATTGTTGTCGAAATATTTGAATAGTGACAGAATTACAAGAGGTAATTTTGTCTCATTTCAAATCATTGTTGTCGAAATATTTGAATAGTGACAGAATTACAAGAGGTAATTTTGTCTCATTTCAAGTCATTGTAATCGAAATACTTGAATAGTGACAGAATTACAAGAGACAATTTTGTCTCATTTCAAGTCATTTTAGTCGAAATATTTGAATAGTGACAGAATTACAAGAGGCAATTTTGCCTCATTTAAAGTCACTGTTGTCGTAATATTTGAGTAGTAACAGTCCCGGGACCACTGTGGACACTCCTGGAATAATTTTACAACTGCATGACAGCATCTCCCGCGAGATTGCGTCGCTGTCTCCAGAAAAGATGAACCCGCGTGGCTGTCAACAATGCCTGCTCGACGTCACTTCCTTCGCCCCAGTTTCACTTTATTTCACTTACTATGGACTTGACAAACATCGGACTGCGAGCGAGGTTCATCACCGTCAGCACAAAAAGAGATTCCAAGTCCACACTTCCGTCTACACAGCAGTGAGTTGCTGAATACCTAGTTAAAATGAGATTTAACGGTTCAAATGCAGTTAAGGACTGATAAAGGAATTCATTTGACATCTGTTGTCACCTATAAGGAGACGTGGAACAACTTAATTACTCGAAGGAAACCTGCTCCAAATCTGTTTCGTCCATTGTGTAGGCTATATGTTTGGAAACTTTCTCACCAAGACCTTCAGGACCCGAGAACTGTAGCTCTGTTAGCAATAAAGAGATTAACATTAGGAGTAAAAAGAGATTTTTATAAGAATCAATGTAATAAAATGTAAAATTGTTTTCTTCTTTACTATTATTTTGTGCACTTTTTTCAATTCTCGAATATTTCAGTTAGTTTATTTATAATTTTTATTTTAGTATTTTAAAAATAAATTGATTTGTATTATTAGGTACTTCCATTTTTAACAACATTTCTCAGAATGACTGTATGTACATAATGTGAAATTGTATTCCCAGTCATTTTATTCTGTCCCTTTGTAGCCAGCCTACAATGGTAGGAAGTATATTCAATTAATTATTTTATATATAACTCGCATAGTCCTCTTCTCTAAGAAAACATCTGTTGCCTGTAATTGAACCCAAATTCAGAAAGGTTATGTATCATAAAAACTAATATTCATATGATAGGACCTACACAAAGAAACCCATTAACTTTCATTAAGCAGGAATAATGAATTTGTAAACAAGCTAAAGTGTTCTCTTATTTTGGTAAAATAATTTTCCACACAAGCGCAGCCTTCTGAACATAAGTTCACTAATTACATCTGAGCCACGGGTGATTATTATTATTATTATTATTATTATTATTATTGTTTCTT